>NC_136761.1:28264700-28299700 GCF_936440315.1 Barbus barbus | reverse complement strand
TCAGGCGTGTCCGGTCTCGTTCAGACTCTGGAGGTCGAGCTGAGTTCAAACCCTCAGGAACCAGTCAATCAGTCACACCATCAGCTGCGTTACTGATAGCAGATCTGCTCTCACGACAAGCTGCAGAGAAAAACTATTTCTGACTGTAGTTTGTCTGCGCAAAGCTGTCTGATGAGCCGTTGCCAGGGTGTTGCTATGCGGTTTCTAAGCAGTTGCAAACTAGCCAAAGCAAACTCACTGCAAAAAATAATAATTCTAAACATTTTTTTCAATAAAATATCTAAACATTCTTACATTTTAAATATATTCTTTATTGACTACTTATCTCAGTTAATTGATTTAATGCAAGAAAAAATATCTGCCAGTGAGGTCAGAAAAATTTCCCTTTGATTTAAGTTTTTTTTTCTAAACCCATAAGCATTTTTTTTTTTTTTTTTAAGCAAAATCTCACTTTATTTTGATCAAATTTTCTCCAGTAAATTAATCTTTAGATATTTTTACTGGAAAATTAGACAAAAATATTGAGGAAGAAACTGGTGTTTTAGCTTAATTGAGATACTATTATAATTTTTATTAACAATTTGAATTGAATTTACTTAATATTTGCTCATTTTGTTTTAATATTAGTTGAATTTTTAGTAACTTTGTTATGTGTTTTTGTCATTTGTAGTGGTTTTTCTATATCAGGGGTCATCAAACTCGGTCCTGGAGGGCCGGTGTCCTGCAGAGTTTAGCTCCAACTTGCCTCAACACACCTGCAGGGAAGTCTGAAGTATACCTAGTAAGAGCTTGATTAGCTGCTTCAGGTGTCTTTGATTAGGGTTGGAGTTAACTCTGCAGGACACCGGCCCTCCAGGACCGAACTTGGTGACCCCTGGTCTATATAGTTACTCCTGATTTCTCTCAACATGGCAACATAAGAGCTGTCAGTCAGTGTTACTTGCTTGAAAAAGCAACTCAGATGTAAACTAAAAGGAATGCTTTACTAGTTTAAGGAGTAATGTGATTGCGTACCTCGTCTTCTCTCCTGACTGCTCTGCTCTGGCTCTGTATGCGTGTTTTTTGTCCAGATCTCAGATGATTGCAGGACGTTTCTTGTTCCTCACATCAGCTCTCTTCCTCCACTCTCATGATTATTTGGCTCTGCTTTTGACCCGATGTCACAGAGTTTGCCAGAAATATTATTGCTTGTCTTCTTTAATCTTCACTAAGTTTTAATGACGTAGAGTTTTGTGGGATTTTCGCTCATGTCTGTAAACCTTCAGCAGATCTGCACTCAATACGCAATAATAAGTTTATAATAAAGTTTTTTTCAAGTAACATTTTTTATGGTTTTACTTTTAGGTTTTATTATAATAAAAATAATAAAAACTGAATAATAATAAAATAAATATAAGAATTATTTTGTAATAATTATGATATAATAATATAATATTGTGATAAAAATAAGAATACAAATTTTTACTATTATAGTTTTTAATATTTTTAATCTATTTTTAATTTTATATTTTCCATTTTTATTTTAGTTTTAGTTTAGTATTTTTACTAGTTTTTGTACTTTTCTTGTTTTAGTACACCAAGCAATACTAAATGGAAATGAGAAATAGCTTAAAAAAACCTAAATTTTTTGTAGTTTATTTCAGTTAAAATGTATTTTATTTCAAGTGTTGAAAATAGTTTTTATGGTTTTAATTTTAGTTTAAGTTTTACTTGACTATAATAACCCTGGTGAGTGTGTTTGTGTGTGTGTGTGTGTGTGTGTGTGTGTGAGTGTGTGTGTGTGTGTGTGTGTGTGTGAGTGTGTGTGTGTGTGTGTGTGTGTGTGTGTGTGTGTGTGTGTGTGAGTGTGTGTGTTGTGTGTTTGTGTGTGTGTGTGTGTGTGTGTGTGTGTGTGTGTGTGTGTGTGAGTGTGTGTGTTGTGTGTTTGTGTGTGTGTGTGTTTTGTGTTTTGTTTGCCTCTTCTCTTCCTCTCTGCAGGATGTTTTAGTGAACGTGTTACCTTGCTGCAGGTAAAAGATGTCATCACTCTGGGTGGGACTGATGTACTTTCAGTGTGTGTGTGTGTGTGTGTGTGTGTGTGTGTGTGTGTGTGTGTGTGTGTGTGTGTGTGTGTGTGTGTGTGTGTGTGTGTGTGAACTCTTCATCACAAACACACGAGCAGCAGCTGGCAGGTTGGTGTGTGTGTTTTGTTTGCGTGTTGTTGGCGTGTTTGGCCTTGCAGCGCAGAATCTCTTGTACAGAAGTGCTGATGGCCAAACGTGTTCCTGACCGAGCGACAGAACGAATGAACGGGAGGAGTCCAGCTGTCAGCGTGAATTACAGCACAGCAACTTTATCAGCTGTCATGTGTGCGATTTATTATCCACACAGAGTTGCACAACATCCACATTCAACTTTTAAACTCTGAGGATGGAGCAGAAGATTCATTCAGAGTCATTCGGAGGTGAACATCTGCTGCGTTTGATGGCCCTTACTGTGTTTATTAAGTGGCTAATGCTAGTGCATAGTCATCAGATCACCCTAGCAACCGCATAGCAACACCCTGGAGACGCCTGTTTCCACCTGTTATTAAGAGTCGTTTTTTTGTCAATTAGAATTGGAGTCTAAACCATCCTAAAACCACATGCAGACTGCGCTCTGATATACATCATTTAAGTTACATAAACATGATGAGATTTTGCAGCAAATTTTCAAATACATGTTAATTTTTATTAACAAACCACATATTTGAAGTCCAAACAAGTACATTCTCACCTGAAAACCTCTTAAAACTACATTCTGTGACACAAAAACAGTATTATTCTTAAATTATAGTGGATTTGGGCATCCGCCATGACATTTGCGGTGAGAAATATGGCAAGCGGAGTGATACATGAGGTTAGAGCAGTTCTGATATCACTCTAACATTGCACTCTTATCAGCCAATCAGATTCGAGGATGTGAAAGAACTGGTGTGTGTGTGTATTAAACATAATATTTTATTATTGTATATTTTACTATTTTATGTACACGAATATTAATATTATAAATGAAAACAGAAATATATATTCTAAACTTCCGTCCTATCATGTAAAGTCATTTAGTTCTTCTTAGTACTTGTGAGATTCTTTCTTCGTTCCTTGACCGTGTTTTATGCATCTCTTTAGTCTGAGTTTGACCGATGGTCAGAAATGAAGTGTCATTGAATAGAAACTGTTGATATGCAGAGCAATCAGAGACCTGAACAGGCCAGCAGAAAACCGTCCTGTAGGCTAGTTCATAACGGCGACCTGAACTTTGATGAAGAGCAGAAGATGTGACCTGAGATCGGAGCGTAATGGTTTTATAGGGTTGTGTGGATGGGTATTAATCAGCAGAGACTCATTAACACTCACAAACGAAACGAGCGCTGCGGGGGTCTTATTCATTCTTGGCACGCTCTGCTTTTGTCTTACGAGGTGATTTGTGTGGTGATGAATGAGTCCTGAAACTCTGCTTTAACTCCCGATGGACGACTGAGTCCATTTACAAGTTATTAATGCCTTTGATTATTTAAACTCCACACACATCCGCTTCCTCTGAGGATTGATGAATAAACACACATTCCTCTGATTTCAAACACTCCTTCAGCTCATATTTGAGCTGTTTTTATCAGTTGTGTAATGACTCTGTGACTGTATCTCAGCCGTCGTCTGACAGTCTTTACTCACGCTCATTATTACACAAACTCTCTGAATACTGTGGGGATGAAATCACTGAAATATATTCCCAGATATCAGCTAAATCTGACAAAAAGTGCTTATAGGGATGTCCTGAAAAGGGACAAAATATCTCCTTAGGGAATAAACACAGTTTTGCAGTAATTATTATTAGTTTATGTAATTAAAGAAGGCTACATTCGCAATTAAGTACTAGTGTACTGCTTATTGTGCATTATATAAAACAGTATGCAACAATATATGTCATTATTGTCACATGACCTCATAACATTACATGTTTAATTCAGTGAGTGGAAAAATAAAGCACATGAGTAAGTAACTAGTTTTGTGTAAAAACATTCGTAAGTCTGCTAAAATCACAACAGATCTTATTGGATGCCGTATCTTTTGCATTTATACTGCTCATTTTGACAAATGCATTCAATCATTTGGGTGAAAATTGTGTACTGTGCTCCAAATTGACTGCATAATGCTGAATATATATATATATATATATAATGTATGTTATATAATTTAAATCTTAAATATTAATAATTAATTATAAGTTTATATATATTTAAAATTGACTGACAGTGACACTGTTTATTTATATAAAAATTATTAATAAAATATTATATTAATATTATATTATGTCATTATGTATTTATTTAATATATTAATATTGTAGCAAAAATATAAATTATGTATATATAATTCATAATTTTTTTTATTACTGGCCATGAAACTGCTTTAAAAAAAAAAAAATATATATATATATATATATATATATATATATATATTTAATATTTCACACATTTAATATTTGTGTAAATGTGTGTGTGGAATCTGCGTGTGGCCTCTGTGTGTGCTCTGAAGCAGATCTCCTGCGTCTCAGTGCCAGGAACAGCCTTAATGAGCATGTATTCAGAAGAGCAGCAGTCAGAGCCAGAGAATGTGAAACATTCAAACATCTCACATCAAATGATGGAGCAACATCTGGAGCCCGAGCCTGAGGCGACACATCGACAGCAGATCAAACACACGTCAGCGAGTGATGTGTGTGTGTGTGCTTGTGTCAGGAGTTCCCCGTCTCTAGATGTGTGGAGTGATGTGTGTGTGTGTGCCCTGTAATGATCATGCAGAAGATCACAAACATCTTCAGGTTCTCCTGGGAAGTTCTGAGATCCTAATTATGTTGTGATGTGTTTGCAAGACATTTTTGTTGGAAATAAAACAAGATTCTTTTTATATATTTGGAAAACACAAGTAACACCGGCAAAGTAAGACCCTGTGTGTGTGTGTGTGTGTGTGTGTGCATGTGTGTGTGTGTGTGGCTGCAGACTGACCCTCATCATAATGGACGAGTCCTTCAGCTGTCTAGCTCTTCCTGCTCTGATCAGTGAAGGTCACTGTGTTGTGTCTGACAGTGTTTCACGAGTTCACACTTACATAATAACAGAGTAAATTTATGCGTATTTGGCGTGCTGTCCAAGGGGAGGGCTCCGAGCTCGGTAATCATTCCCGAGCCCGGTGTACTCCCCTCGACCGGGGAGAGGGTACGAGCTCGGCATTTAGCCCGGACCCAGAGTTACCCCCCCCCAACCCAAGAGTGCTCCTCCCCGTGCTGGGGTAGGAACCGGCTGAAGGTGAGGAGTCGGGGTGGTGGAAGGATGTTGGCAGACGAGAGATAATGACGGTAAGGCTGCTTGGTTATTTATAGGGATTCTCTCTCGTGCTGATTGGATAGGTGGTGTAATTGCTGAGGATGAATTGGCCATGTTAATTATCTGCACGTGCTCCTCCCGAAATTTGTTAATAAAACATCACTTCACGAGTTCACACTTACATATAATAATAACGGAGTAAATTTATGCGTATTTGGCGTGCTGTCCAAGGGGAGGGCTCCGAGCTCGGTAATCATTCCCGAGCCCGGGGTACTCCCCTCGACCGGGGAGAGGGTACGAGCTCGGCATTTAGCCCGGACCCAGAGTGCTCCCCCAAAACGCTATTATTGCAGGACAGCAGCCGAAGAGGGGCTTGATAATCCCCCCAAAATTTGCAAGGCTTAGGCTGAAGGGATGCTGGATACTGCTGTGGTAGTGGTACTTCTGTGGAGTCTGGAAGTAGAGATGAGAGGGAGGTAGAGATACAGGCTCCTGCGGGAGCAGTCACTGCAGCGGCAGTGGAGAAATACAGATAGGGCTCCTGCGGGAGCAGTCACTGCAGCGGCAGTGGAGAAATACAGATGGGGCTCCTGCGGGAACAGTTACTGCAGCGGCAGTGGAGAAATACAGATGGGGCTCCTGCGGGAGCAGTCACTGCAGCGGCAGTGGAGAAATACAGATGGGGCTCCTGCGGGAGCAGTCACTGCTGCGGCAGTGGAGAAATACAGATGGGGCTCCTGCGGGAGCAGTCACTGCAGCGGCAGTGGAGAAATACAGATAGGGCTCCTGCGGGAGCAGTCACTGCTGCGGCAGTGGAGAAATACAGATGGGGCTCCTGCGGGAGCAGTCACTGCAGCGGCAGTGGAGAAATACAGATAGGGCTTCTGCGGGAGCAGTCACTGCTGCGGCAGTGGAGAAATACAGATGGGGCTCCTGCGGGAGCAGTCACTGCAGCGGCAGTGGAGAAATACAGATAGGGCTCCTGCGGGAGCAGTCACTGCTGCGGCAGTGGAGAAATACAGATAGGGCTCCTGCGGGAGCAGACACTGCAGCGGCAGTGGAGAAATACAGATAGGGCTCCTGCGGGAGCAGTCACTGCAGCGGCAGTGGAGAAATACCTGCTGCGGCAGTGGAGAAATACAGATAGGGCTCCTGCGGGAGCAGACACTGCAGCGGCAGTGGAGAAATACAGATGGGGCTCCTGCGGGAGCAGTCACTGCAGCAGCAGTGGAGAAATACAGATGGGGCTCCTGCGGGAGCAGTCACTGCAGCAGCAGTGGAGAAATACAGATGGGGCTCCTGCGGGAGCAGTCACTGCAGCGGCAGTGGAGAAATACCTGCTGCGGCAGTGGAGAAATACAGATAGGGCTCCTGCGGAAGCAGACACTGCAGCGGCAGTGGAGAAATACAGATAGGGCTCCTGCGGGAGCAGACACTGCAGCGGCAGTGGAGAAATACAGATAGGGCTCCTGCGGGAGCGGTCACTGCTGCGGCAGTGGGGGAGTACAGACAAGGCTGAATGTAGTGCTGTTGGAATGAATGGACTGGGGAAGGGCTGTTGAAGGTGTGCTTGCTCGGACGCGGCGGTTTGTGGAGGCGAAGGCCAGCTCTTCGCCAGGGTGGGTTACAAGTTCGGTGACTCGAGGAGGAGGGCGGCTGCTGGTGGCAGCGACATCCGGGGTGCGGCCTTGGCTTGCTGAAGGCCTTCTGGTGCGGCTTTGTGGCCGGAGGCCCGTCCCCGAAGGAGTGGTGAATTGTTTGTGTCGTGAATAAGGAACGCCGCGGCCCTGACTTGCTTTAGTCGCGGCTTTGGACGCTCCCCGGACAGGAGAGAAGCGTAGAGGGCGAGGAGATCCGGCTTGGTAGAACGGCTTGGAATGATGACGCCGGCGCTGGTGAGTACTTGGCGAAGTCCTGCCACGGTCCAATTTTCCGCGGCTGGGGCGTAGGAAACGGCTGACGTGAAGGAGGATGCTGGAGAAGGTGGCTGACGCCTTGGAGATAAAGATGATGGCGTGCCTCGACGCCTGGATGTGTGAGCAGGTGCTGCACGGGAAGGCCGGCGGCCCCGTGTTGCAGCCGTGGGCTGGAATGTGATGTCCTGTGGAGCGCTGGTGCAGAGGACAGCAGCTGGTGATGCAGGAGGATCTGTGGTTTCGTGGGAATCTTTGTTTGAAAAAAGTTCAATCTCTGACATGATTTCTGCGATTGGGTGTACCAATGTTGGAAGATGAGAGTTAATGACGGTAAGACTGCTTGGTTATTTATAGGGATTCTCTCTCGTGCTGATTGGATAGGTGGTGTAATTGCTGATGATGAATTGGCCGTGTTAATTATCTGCACGTGCTCCTCCCAAAATTTGTTAATAAAACATCACATGTGTGTGTGAGAGCCACATGTTTTAATCACCCAGTATTATTGAATGTAGTTTTTCATGCTTGTTTGAGTTTTGTGTTGTTATCTTAGCAACTTATTGCAAGGCCAGTATGTGATCTTTATGACTGGTGTTCTCCTTCAGGTCGTGTGCCGCTGTAACCATCAGCCTCAGATTTGTATCTTTAAACTTACTCCATGATGTGAGTAATTAGACTGATGTTAGATGTGGTAAGAGGATTAATTACTGTGATCCAGTCATAATCTGCTGACTGTCAGCGGCCCTATAGAGTTACACACACACACACACACACACACACACACATAAGCCTCTAACAGGTCAGACAGGTTTACGACAGATCATATTTTAGGAGTCTCAATAACAGCTTTTGTATATGGAAAGGTGGTTGTTGGACTAAATATTTTAGGAAGCTTGAGTGAAATTTATATTCATACCTGGGAAGAGTGACAGCCTGTGTGTGTGTGTGTGTGTGTGTGTGTGTGAGAGAGAGAGAGAGAGAGTGTATGTGTGTGTGTGTGTGTGTGTGTGTGTGTGTGTGAGAGAGAGAGAGAGTGTATGTGTGTGTGTCTCCAACACAGAAGGGTAGACTTGTCACTTCATTTTATTTTTTCCATGTTAATTTTATATTTTTATTTAATTTTATACACTTTTTTTCATAATCTATGTAGTTTCTTTGCAGTTTTCAGTTTGCACTGTTTTAATAGCAGCAACAGTACAAGTGTTTTGGCAACATGAATGTGAAAATATTTGTCATGCCAATGAAGTGAGAGATTCAGACAGATGCATTTTATCCTTCATTGTGAAAAAAAAAACGTTTTTCACAAAGATATTTTTCATTTTCCACTAAATGCTTCTGGATTATTACAACTGCCTGAAAATGTGACATCTTCTAGCAACCCACTTTACTTGAGACTACACTTTTTTCATTCATATTTGTGAAATATTAATGTTAACCACTAAAAACAAGACATTATGAGGAGCAAATCATTTTGTGTCTCACAGACAGAATTAATCATCTCTGATATAATGTCATGGACCAAAATTTGTCACAAATATTTGAGAAAAATCATCTACAGACAGATGGATGCTTATGGATGGTGGGTTTCATTAATGTAAATCCATCAAAAGATACATACATGGTTTGTTTGATCAAATAAATGCAGCCTCAGTGAGCAGAAGAGAGAAAAAAACAATTACAATATCATTATTATTTCAAACTTTTGACTATGCTGTCATTCCTCCATCCTCCTGTTGGTTTTTTGTGACGTCAGTGGATGGAGAACATGACTCCATCTGCAGTCAGACCTCTCTGTCTGTCTTTGTGTCACGGTACGCCCCCAGGAATGGCGTGGAAAGACGAGGTCAGGGTCCAAATGCAGGTAAAGCTTTTAATAATATAAACTGAGGCCAACACGGCACAACAAACACTTCAAGACAATGGTAGATAACATGGCAAGACAAGTAACAAATATAGTATGAACCCACACCGAGTGGTGGGAGAGGGGAGACTAAATAGTCTGTGACAAATGGGGAACAGCTGTGGGTGTACAGAGTGTGATGATGATGCGGCAGGTGTGTGTGATATGGCAGGTGTATGTGATATGGGAGATGAGTCCGGGAGAACGGGAGATGGCGGCCTCCTGTGGGGCCAGGGAGAAGTACAGGACCCGGACTCGTGACACTACCCCTCCCCTAAGGAACGGCTTCCAGACGTTCCACCAACCGCAAAAGTCTGGAGGGAGGTGGAACCGGGGGATGGTGAAACAGGGGGAGGGATGGCGGGCCAGGTCCGTGTGGAGACAGAGGCCGAGCAGGAGACCGGGGCGGATTCGGAGGGTTGGACCAGGGAGACTCCAGCCAGACAGGAACTCCAGCGAACGGCCAGGGTGGGACCGGAGGAACAAACCAGGCAGGCACCGCCGCCTCGGGAGCGCTGAGAGCGAGACCAGCTGTCTCGGGAGCTTCGTGAGCGAACGCCGCGCTCTCAGGAGGAACGGGAGCGATCACAGCTGTCTCGGGAGTTTCGTGAGCGAACGCCGCACTCTCGGGAGGAACGGAAGCGAGCACAGCTGTCTCGGGAGGAACGTGAGCGAGCACAGCTGTCTCGGGAGGAACGTGAGCGAGCACAGCTGTCTCGGGAGCTTCGTAAGCGAACGTCGCGCTCTCGGGAGGAACGTGAATGAGCACAGCTGCCTCGGGAGCTTCGTGAGCAAAAGCCGCGCTCTCGGGAGGAACGGGAGCGAGCACAGCTGTCTCGGGAGCTTCGTGAGCGAACGCCGCGCTCTCGGGAGGGTCTGAAGTGAGCTCCGCTGCCTCGGGGACAAGATCAGCGGGCGCCGCCGCTTTGAAGAAGCCTGAAGTGAGCTCCGCTGCCTCGGAGACAACATCAGCGGGCGCCGCCGCTTTGAAGAAGCCTGAAGTGAGCTCCGCTGCCTCGGGGACAACATCAGCGGGCGCCGCCGCTTTGAAGAGGCCTGAAGTGAGCTCCGCTGCCTCGGGGACAACATCAGCGGGCGTCGCCGCTTTGAAGAGGCCTGAAGTGAGCTCCGCTGCCTCGGGGACAACATCCGCGGGCGCCGCCGCTAACTCTACCCTGAGGCCCGAGCCGCTCATCCACAGAGCCAAGTTAATGTAACTCTCCAGCGACTCCTCGGGGTCCCAGTAGGGCATCAGGGTTTTGAAGGGCTCGGCCAGGCCTCCGTGAAAGAAGACCATGAGGCAGGTCTTCTCCAACGCTGTCTGCCGAGCCAATCCTCTGAAGTCCCTGACGTAATCCTCAATGCTCCGGTCTCCCTGGCGGATGCCAAGCAACCTTCCTGCTGGACCCATGATTGGTGGGTTCGTTCTGTCACGGTACGCCCCCAGGAATGGCGTGGAAAGACGAGGTCAGGGTCCAAATGCAGGTAAAGCTTTTAATAATATAAACTGAGGCCAACACGGCACAACAAACACTTCAAGACAATGGTAGATAACATGGCAAGACAAGTAACAAATATAGTACGAACCCACACCGAGTGGTGGGAGAGGGGAGACTAAATAGTCTGTGACAAATGGGGAATAGCTGTGGGTGTACAGAGTGTGATGATGATGCGGCAGGTGTGTGTGATATGGCAGGTGTATGTGATATGGGAGATGAGTCCGGGAGAACGGGAGATGGCGGCCTCCTGTGGGGCCAGGGAGAAGTACAGGACCCGGACTCGTGACACTTTGTTTTTCTCATGATCCCGTCTGACTCAGACGTCTCTCTCCGATCTGCCTCCGGTTTCCTGTGAAGTCACGGCTGTGTGGGAAAATGTCCGGTCATCACAGAAACATAGAGCTCAACGAGAAGCTGGAAGATCCACATCTGTCCCTCGAGACACTCAAGAACATGTGAGAGTGAAGATACGCACACAACAACCACACAGTGACATTACAGGAGAGTTTCATGCCTGAAACATACACATGAACTAACTCATCTCCACACACTCTTTCACACACACACACACACACACACACACACGTGGAAATTAGCACAGTGCTCTTCTGTACTTCTGTTTTTCAGTAAGCGCCACCTACACACACACACACACACGTTTGTTTTTGTGAAAAGTGGGGACATCCCATAGGCGTAATGGTTTTTATACTGAACAAACTGTATGTGCTATTGCCCTACACCTAAATTTAGCCCTCACAGGAGACTGTGCATTTCTAATTTCTCCCCAAAAAAGCTCACTCTGTATGATTTATAAGCGTTTTGAAAAGTGGGGACATGGGTCAATGTCCTGAAAAGTCACCTTCATCTTGTAATACCTGTGTCATACCTGTGTCATTATACAAATGCCCTCATTTGTCACAAAACCGCACACACACATACATATACACACACACACATTCTCCAGTTGTTGCTGGTAATCAAATATCTCACAACCAGTTGTTTCCACCTGCACATAGACACCAGAGAGTCTCTGTGTGTGTGTGTGTGTGTGTGTGTGTGTGTGTGTGTGTGTGTGTGTGTGTGTGTGTACACTGGTATTCTCTATGTTATGAGGACCAAATATCCCCACAAGGTCAAAATTTACTGCTATTACTATCCTTGTGGGGACACTTGGTCCTCATAACATAGAGAATATGAGTGTACACATTTTTAGGTCTTCCTGAGGAAACAAGCTGATAAATCAGACAGAATGAAGTGATTGAAACACCTGATTGAGTTCAGTAATGAAGAGCTGTGTCCCAATACATTTGTCCATATAGTGTAGAGGTGTTATTATAAATCAGTTTCAACACATCTCAGAGAAGCACACTCACTCACAGTGTTACTCTGTCTTTAATGATGTTCTGTGCAGCTGTTCAGGTGGGCCAGGAGTGTGTGTGTGTGTGTGTGTGTGTTCGGGACGGAGCTGGCAGGGACAGAAGGAATTCTGGAAACAGAGAGGAAAGGAAGCAGACCAGAGGAGGGAAGGACGAAATGGATCTGGTTTGGAGATAAGCTGCTCCCATAGCAACTGTCCCAGAGTTAGGAGAAGTGTAAACACACACAAACACACACTAAAGCAGCTCAGTCTGTGTAGTTTGTCCTTGTGTAGATGGTTTGGTGAATGTCTTCAGACCACATAGACACCAGCTTTAGACCACCTACAGACCACAACAAACTGGAAGACACTTGTGAAAACTGCTGAAGCTTTAGTTCAGTGTTGAGTTTAGTTTTAATGTTGAGGATCTGTTCAGTGTGTGATCTGTTGAGATTCCTGCTTTGTGTGTTTTCTGGATGAACTGGCTGAACTGTTAGTTGGTGCTGGTTGTGTTTTTATGTGTGGTATGTTGGATAGCTGGACTCTGTTCCCATGTGAATTGTTGGGTAGATTTCAGGTCGTGTATTTCTGGATCGTCTGGCAGACTGTATTGTTGGGTAGTTTATCTGATTATCAGTTCAGCAATTTCAAAACTTGATTATTGACTTTTAAATGAAGTTCTGCTATTTTAAAACGTACATTTGTAAATAAAGTTGGATAAACAGATTGACTCTTATATTATTAAATTGTATAATTAAACAAAATAAAGGTTTTAATTATTTAAATAAAGTTAGATAAACAGATTATTGAATCATTAAATCATTAAATAAAAATTAAGTTAAAAATGTAAAACTTTTTAAGTTGGAAAAAAAGATGATTGACTCTTAAATTAATAATTTAATCATTTAAAAAACATTTATATTATTCAATAAATTTGGATAAACAGATTATCCGCTCTTAAATTATTAATTTAAAAAATGTAAAGTAATAAAATAAAACAATTAAAGTTGGATAAGCTCAGGTGACTGCCTTAAAGTTTTTTATTTTTTTATTTTTTATTATTGCACTTACTTAAATGTTTTGGTTCAATAATTCAAACACTTTAAAAGTCTTTAAATAAAGTCGGGTGAACAGATGACTTATGACATCAATAATTTAAAAACGTTCAATTACTTGCATTTGGATGAACAGATTGACTTAAATTTTTAAGTTCAGTAAATAAAACCATTACAATTATTTAAATAAGTTGAATAAACATTTTTTTTTTTTACTCTGAAATTATTAAGTTTGATCATTTAAAAACTTTAATAAGGTGTATAAGGTAAGCAGATATGCTCAGTCCTGAATTCATGCCATTTCACAGGTTTCAGATTGTCACCAGGAATTAATTCACAGGCGTCAAAGAGTCTTTTACGTTGTTAAAAAAAGCCATAAGACTTTTGAAGAGGAATATTAATCAGTCAGTCATAAAAAGACGTTAATGACTTCAAAAGACACGTGCAAAAAAACCTTTGCGTTGCTTTAATGTTTCATTCTTTGATGCAACTTTAACACACAATAGCAATTAAAGTCAACGGCTCAGTATGTAGAACATCTGGCAACATTAACACACACACACACACACACACACACACACACACTCTCTCACACACACACACACACACACACACTGCTGAACATTTCTAAACTGCTTTACACAAGCAAAAACAATGTAAACAAATATATTTTTATATTAACCCTGTAAAGTAATAGTCAGAATTTTATTTTATTTTATTTTTTAAGAAAATGCTCTTTAAGGTAAAAGGAAATCTAAAAAGGTTGCATCTGTTTTTCTGTTGAGTATCATATCAGGCTTTTATGGCGCATATAGTCTAAAACAGCTCAATTTTATTCAGAGATGCAAACTATGCAACTTTATGCAGATGCTGATATTTCTATGATGAAATTCTGATGCTTGTAATGTAAATCAATGATGTCTTTATAACAGTGCAGCAGATACAGTCATAAAATGATCTAAATATCAGTCGTCGCTCTGTATCTCCAGTAATATATCTTAGTAAGATGAGATGGAAATGATCCAAACATATAATGCAATGCAATGCTGATTGAGAGATGAAGAAATAAACACTCCTCAGAAGATGTGAGATGTTTTGGAGGCTTGTGAAGATCATTCCTCCGCTGAGGAACAGTGAAAGTAAAGCTTCTGGAAACAAACGCTCCTCAAATGATCCTGATGATCAGATTTGAGACTAAAAATGATTGATGGAGAATCAAGTAAAGCTGAGCTGCTTCAGTCCAGAAAGTGTTCATCTGGAGATATAACTGCAGATATTCTGACGTTTACTTGATCAAAATCAGTCGAGATTTTAACAGCAAAGTTTGGTCATGCTGATCATTTAGAGGAAATTAGTGTGTCAAATATGATACAGTAGGATTTCTAGGGTTAATGTTTCCTTTATGCAATTTAGAGACTATGACTTTATGCACTTGGCCGGTTGCATGAACAATTAGACTAGTCTTACAAGTTCATTGACATAAAAGAAGTAGATTGGTCTAATTTGAACTTAAATGCAAACAAAAGCACGTACATCGATCTCAAATGGGTGCTCGACTAAAAAGTAAGTAGAAAAAATAAATGTAAAGTCGGCAACACTAAAGCTCCAAAAGTATCAAAAATGTATTTAAAAAACTTTTGCATAATGTGTGACGTTTCGAGCACACAGGCTCTTCATCAGACTTCAACTAATTTGAACCTAAAACAGGAAGTGCTGGCAAACTACTAGTTAGTCCGACTAGTTCTTAAGACTTGTGAATTTTAAATATTGCATCTATTTTATTAGTTCATTTATAATTCCTAATGTCTGATATTTTCTTTATGCTGTTAAATCAGTAAACCAGTCAGAGTAACATATTTTGTGTGTGTGTGTGTGTGTGTGTGTGTGTGTGTGTGTGTGTGTGTGTGTGTGACTGAATGTTTGCACATGTTTGTGTTTTGGACAGGAAAGCGATGATAAACATCCATTACGGCTCTGGATTCGCTGTGACTCTGAAACACAGTCGCTCTGAGAATAATTACACCTGAACGACACACACAGAGAAAGAGGAACATTTGTAAACCATTACCAGATCATTTCCTCTGCTAATACAGGATGTGGCTGCAACAAATGTCCCATGATGCATTTGTAATATTAAACTTGGATAAAGTACAGTGTGTGTGTGTGTGTGTGTGTGTCAGATAGAGTGTAGAAACTGCATCAGAACCTGGTTTGTGTTTCCTGTGCTGGTTTTTGGGAGTTTCTGATGACTTTGGAAAGGTTCCTTGGGAAAGTTCAGGACCTGGAAGAGCAAGCGAATCCCCGATCGGGCCTCTATATGAGCTTTTACTCGAGCTGTCGGGAACTGAAGTGTGTGTATGAGAGCGAACAGGAAGTAAACGTTTGACTCACACACTGTTTTATGGTTCAGAGGCGGTTAATGTTTGCCAAGAGCGAGAGAGCTGCAATTGCACACTTCCTCTGAAGAGAGAGAGAGACAGAGAGATCATATGTACAGCTCTCCTTATATTATATAATTCACTTCAATTCAAGTTTATTTGTATAGCTCTTTTCACAATACAAAATAAAAGCGTTGCAAAGCAGCTTTACAGACAATTAAAGTTTCTACATTATATTTAGTAATAGTTTATCAGTGTTGACTATCTCAAGTTGATGTCCATATGGTAAAAATCACGCAGTTAGTTAATGATGTAATCAAATGAATGGTGAATGCTATTAACTGCAATGATTATATGTTTTGATCAAACTAGGCAAAATGTGGTAGTTTTATATGTTGTTCCAGGGTTAGCATCATCTCTTCTCAGGTGTTCGGTCATCTCAGATCTTTTAAGGGTTGGATCCACACTGAAGCTTGTGTAATTCCTAGTTATCTCAGGATATCAGCCCCGTGGCAGAAATGGAGAAGCAAGTAGAAAAAAAAAGATAGTGTAGCTTATGTTCAACCCAAGCAAAAGAATTATAAAGTGCATTTGATCAGATATAACTGAAGTACATGTATGCACATAACTCCTACTTTGACAATATCTTGTTTATTTTAGTTCTGATATTTAAAAACTTTATATATAGTATAAACAACCTATATATATATATATATTATAAACGACAGAAACATGAAAATAGTTTTAAGGTTTTTATTCATTTATTATTATTTGTTTGTTTACCTAAACAAACAAATAATAATAAATTTAAAAAATTTGATTTTACTCTTCAAATACTCATCAAATCTGTCTGGATGATCAGGATCTGTAGCTCTCAGAAAGTATTATGGCACAAAAAGTTTGACCAACTAGTTAATGTGGTTAGACTGGATGTTGATTGGGTTATAGGAATTGAGTTCAGTGGTGATGGAAAAACGTTCATCGTTTTGAACATTTCTACACCTTATGAGAGTCCCCAGAATGAAGACGAATACCTAAACAGGTTGGCTTGTGTTATGTCCTTTATTCTAGATAATGATACCACATGCTTTTTTATTGTTGGTGATATGAATGCAGATGTTTCTGATGGTAGCTCTTTATTTGCCAATCATTTAATTCAGTTCTGCTCTGATAATGGTTTGGTCTTCTCCAGTAAAGAACATTTACCTGCTAAAGGTTACACGTATATCAGTGATGCATGGCACACAACCTCATGGTTAGATCATTGCATCTGCACAACTGATGCGCATGAGTCCATGAGAATTAATTATGAGTTTGCCACTACTGATCATGTGCCTTTTTCTATGTCTATAAATCTGGGCAATTTACCTACACTGTCGTCTATGAATAAGAACATGCAGGTAGGGAAATTAGATCGGTCTAACTTGACTGAGGAGGAACTTAAAGTATATTGTTTTCAGTCTGACATGTTGTTGAGTAATATTGATCTAGAGACCCAGCTATATGCTGTGATATTAATTGTAAGAACCCGCAACATGGTATTGAGTTATGTCTCTTGTATGATAATATTGTGGAGTCTCTTCTTACTTCAAGCAGGTCTCTATAAGACTAAGATGTATAATGTATAATGTGGAATGAATGTGTAAAAGAGTTTCATGCTGAGGCTAGAAGGGCTTTTAAAGCTTGGGTTGAGTCAGGCAGACATAAACATGGTCCTTTATTTGAATACAAGAAACAGGCAAATGCACATTTTAAGTATGCATTAGGTTTCATTAAGAGGAATGAAAATACAATGAGATCTGACTCTCTTGCAAGGAAACTGCAAAATAATAATCTAAATGATTTTTGGAAAGAAATCAAACGAATGAACAATTGTAAAACATCTTTAAGTGGGGTAAGCGGGTCAGAGGAGATTACTCAAATATGGCAAAAGCATTATTATGAGCTGTTTAACTTAATGATGAAGTTGTATTTGTCAGGTTTGTATTTGTTGAATTTCATGAACAACTGTAAAAACTAAATGACTGATTTCGAGCAACACACACAGTGGTTGAGAAAAGCAAAGCACAGAAACACATGGTCACTCAGCAGGACTCACACACACGTCCTCAGTACTGATCTTAATGTGTATATGAGGATTTATCACAAAGAGAAATTAAGAGATTCTATAACCTCTTACTGTTACTGGTTAATAATGCAGCTCAAAGCATTATGGGTAGAAGCTCTCGTCAGTCTATTCTGATTCATCAACACAGTTTCACTGATGATCCAGACCAAATATAAAACCCAGGATAGAGGGTCTGAGTGAATGTGGTCTGGACTGTGTGGATGAGGCTCATTGTGTCGGAGACGCTGTAGAAGGACAGAGTTCCTGCTCTGTGATCCACAAACACTCCTATTCTCCTGCTGATGGACTTCACAGAGAGATCAGTCTGTATGTTATTGTGTTTGAATGAGTATCTGGAGCGAGTGCAGATCAAACTCCAGGACTGATCATTAGATCCAAACGCACACTCAACACCACCTCCCTTCCTGCTGATGCTCTTATATGACACTGATATACACACACATCCACTCCACTGAAGCTCCCAGTAACAGCGTCCACACACACTCTCTCTACAAAACACCTGACGATTAAATCCATCAAATCTGTCTGGATGATCAGGATACCGCTGGACTGTATTAGTGTAAGTAATCACTCTGTTGTTCTCAGACAGACGGAGGCGTTTATTCACTGTGTTCAGATCCAGAGTGAGCTGATGGGAATCTGATGGAGATAAAACACATCAGAATCAGGAATTATTAATATTTTCATGCAGATGAACTCTTCATGTTCAGTGTATCATCAGTGTCTCAGTACAGATGACCAGATATCTGTGCTAATCATCATTTACATCATTTCATTCACATTTTACAGGAAGAACATGAACACATTCAGTGAGTTTTTCTGCTTGTTTTCTTACTGACTTACATCGTAGGAAGTCTTTCCTGGTCCAGAGTACAATGTAGGTGAACGTGTCTGTGGAAATCAACAGACATGAACAGCGTGATTCTCATGTCAAGAGACAATTATGGAGATAGAATTGTTGCATAATTCCAAATAAATAGATTATGATCCACAAATAAATGTAAAGAGATGAACAAAAATTAAACATCATGGAAAATAAATAGAATGAGATCCACAATTTTGAAGTTTCTGAAACATGCATTACATTCACAAATAAATAAAATGAGATTTACAAAAAAAAAAAAAAAACATATTCACAGATATCTTTTTATGTCACAAACACAACTTTGCCTGGCATCCTGTACATTTCAGTAGTCAGAGCCCGAGGTCAGAAAGAGCTTTACTACCAACCCAGACAGCAACATAGTTTTGGCCCAGATCCGGCCCACATCTGGCCCAGGTGAAATACAAGTGATGTGGGCCGGATCGGGCCGACACTGCTCGCTGTCTAGGAAGTATGTTTACACAAAAAAGGAATTTGACTTCAGGACAGCAGCTTCCAGTGCAGAAGAAAGTACAGACATAGTGCAAATGTACATGATAGTGCACACATGTATAGGAATTACAACACTAATATAAGAAAGAAAAAAAAGACAAAAAAAAAGAAAATTAAATAATGCACTATATACAGTAGATATATAGAGAAAAGAGAAAATAAAACGTAATTGTTTAAATGAATGTAGAGATATGTTATTTACAAGTGTGCAGTTTACAAATGTACAATTTTCGGTTCCCCTTCAGGAACTCGAGCTGTGACCGCGCTCTGAATCATCTGGACAATCAGTCCAATGGAAGGGCGAGGCGTCACGGGCGGGTGACGTCACGACCAGGAAGCTTTAAAAGCACGTGAGGTGGCACCGGCTTCAGCTTTCTGTTATTCAGCAAGCGCTCTGTGTGTCTGTCGGTCCGATATTTGTTTTGTGAGTCTTATTTGGTGTTGTTTGTCAAATAAAGCACTATGTCCAAGGCCACGAGTAAATCAAAGCATAAGGGCGATCTCGGATCACGCTTCAAGCTGTGTGTTCCTCCCTGCTCTCGCTACAATCACGAGCGGGGATACACACAGTTTGTGCGTGGTGTGGTCTGACTGGGTGCGAAGCATGCGTCGGCTCTCGAGGGAGTGAGCGGCTTCTGCTACGCACGCTTCGCTCCCGCAGGTCTCTTTTCGAGAAGGGAGCCTTTGCGAGTGTTCCTCACGGTGCTGGACTCGTGGGAATCGCACATGGATCATCAGATCCAGCGCCCGCCCCGCGGTTTCTTCCACCAGAGAGAGGGCTCGACGCTCCGCTTGTCTTCCTCCGAGGAGGTGGATGTGAAAGACGTCGATGAGCTTTGTAAAGCTGCAGTGTTTGCACAAGCATATTATGAATGACGACGTAAGATCTCGCGGTTCCGGTCCGCCACTGCTGAGGCACTGCGGCGAGTGAGATCGCGGGGATTGCAGCATGGATCTGGCGGATGGGTCGGAGACGGGTTCGCTCTATCTCCACCTGCATTCCCCAGATCTAGAACTCTCGCTTGGGGCTAGAAGCCCGCGGTGCGGTTCTTCCTCTTCTTTAGGTAGGCCAGGACCAGTTCCTCAAATGACTTCATGACCACAGACGTGAGAGTCCAGTGATTTTAGTTTTTTTGGGGACCAGAATGATAGTGGAGTGTTTGAAGCAGCAGGAAACTTCACACAGCTCCAGAGATCTGTTGAAGATCTGTGTAAAGATGGGGGCCACTTGGTCAGCACAGACTTTTAGACAGGCAAGTGAAACACCGTTGGGGTCTGAAGCTTCTCTAGTCTTCTGAAGACCCGGTCTTCCGGACATCTGTGGATTTTAAAACTTTTTCTAGAGTCAAGACACTGACGATCCACAAACGTGTGGACAATAAGTAACTTATTATAACAAGTAAATAATATTTTCAAACATTAATTAAAAGTATTACAAAGTTGCCATTTTTGGGGGGAGGAAAAAAAATATATGTGGGCTCTTTTTTTACATGTGATGCAGGTGTGTTGAATATAAATGCATATAAAGACAGGATATTTATTGGTTCAAGCACTTAGTAGTTTTGATTTATAAAAATTACTTGACAGCATCCAAAGTAAATGCATGGTTTTATTTAGAACATCCACTCACAAATCCCCAGTATACCGTGCAGTGATGCTGGGGCTGGTATTCAGAGGCCATTTGATATTATACTGTACATGTTATTATGCTCTATATTTGTCACCGCGATTGTGCTTTAAAAGGCCGAATAAGCAATTGTGCCATCTTATGCCATGTCTACTCTGTTCGCTGTCGTGCTGCAACAGCTGTAACTGCAACTGGATGCATCAAAGCGAATGAGCGACTCTTTTGTCCTTCATGCCGTGCCTCATCCAGTGTAGACAGTATCGCTGATTATAATTATTTCTATCTGCTTTGGACACGTCGCAAGGGTATTACCGAAGATGTTCGGGAACTATCAAATTTATTTGTGAATCTCATATCTATTTGTCAATGTTTAATTTTTGTTGATCTCTTTACATTTGTGTGTCATAATCTATTTATTTGGGATTATGCAAAAATCTATCTCCACAAAAAATGATCCTGCATCTACTCCTAAATCATTTCTAATATGATGTTCTTCATGATATGAGATGATGATGGACTGGTTTCTGAGAGCAGATGAATCTCCAGGACTTTACCTCTGTCTGAGATCTTCTTGAGTGCCTCTTTGCAGAAATCCTCCAGTTTGTCTCTCAGCTGATGGACAGATTCTCTCAGAGCATCAAAAGAGACGAGAGAACTGAAGGGATCATCATTTTCGTCTGTAGATTCAGGAGGTGCTGAGAGAGACTGGAAACTCTACAGAAAACAGAAATCAAAACCATCAGCTCCACACTTCACCCAATAACCTGCACCAACATCAGATTTGTGCGGCTCTTGTTGACTTGACCGATATCTTTAGTAACTCACCTCA
Source organism: Barbus barbus (assembly GCF_936440315.1). Lineage (NCBI taxonomy): Eukaryota > Metazoa > Chordata > Actinopteri > Cypriniformes > Cyprinidae > Barbus > Barbus barbus. The sequence goes on along the minus strand of NC_136761.1, from coordinate 28,278,298 downwards.
ATCCAGCACTTTCACAGCATCAGCTTCATTCTTCTCATATTCATTAAATCACATTAGAACTACAGATTCTAGTGTTTGCTACTTACACTCTATGAACTTTCTAGGAAATTGTTTGGATGACAAAACATCTGCTAAGAACATAAATGTCCATCTGTCAGCGCAAACATATCAATGGAGTCTCATTGTAGGGTTGAGTAGATTTGCTACAATTAGATTGACCATTAGTTATAACTTTAGAGTGTATAGACACTGAAACTTCACAAGGACCCTTAAGATACTGGTTTGGTTTGTTTCAATGCGCTGTCACTCACTCACTCCCTTTCTTTCCTACAGCAAATGTTAACCTAAGAGGGAGAAGCAATACTAGCAAATACATTTCCATAATTGAGAGTCCAAAGAAATTAATCAGTAGTATTAATTTAATTTGTAAGGTGTTGCGCTGCTGAATTAGTGAATTATGCTGTAAAATGAGCAGGGATGGACAAATTCAGTCATTTTAGGCCACAAAATTCAGAAGAAAGTCCAATGAAATCCTGGTGGGACTGATTGCTAGCATACAGACGTCACGTAATGTTTGGGGTCTTCATGGTCAAATTCATCACTGTGTTACAGGCCAATAAAAATCTGTTTTATCAGGTTTGAAGATCAACTGATCCAATTTTGAACGTTACTCAGAATCTGTGCCATCGAGTTTCCTGATTTCACCCTGAATTAATAAATCAAGGAAAAATTAGATAAGTTTTGAACTGTTGGTGGCGCTAGTGGTGTTTGACAGCTAAATATATCTTCCAGAAGATGATTCCTAAGAGATTTCCAGAGCTGAAAGCCCTTTGTATGGTGGCCGAGAAGTGCAAAACAAATCCTGAAAACAAAATAAATTACAAACACAAATGCAAATCTAAAAAACAAAATAACAATTCCGAAAACATTATAACAAGTCAGAAAACACTAGGCCTGCCCCCTAATAGTCGATTAACCGTTAGTCGACAAGTAGAGGCTTGGTCGACCTAAATTACTTGCTCTTAAAATACTCCGTGATTTTTGGTCCTACAGATACGAGTAATACATCTTTTGAATTTGTAGACTCTACGTTTATTTGTGTGCATTCAGAATTACAACGACACGTTGCACTTTTGTAAAATAAAGCAAACTGGATGCACTTTCTGCCGTCTCGGTCTCTGTGAGCTTGAGCGTGAAACTCTGTGTAGCTTATACTTGCCTTAAAGACATGAAAAATATATCTATGAAGAGCGAAATGTCTACTTCTAATCTGCAACAGCTGAGGAAATTCAGGGTCTCACCAGCAATCCTGAAAACTTTCTATTCAGCGACCATAGAAAGTGTATTGACTCAGTGCATCTCAGTGTGGTATGGAAACAGCTCCAATCAGGACTGCAAAGCACTACAGAGAGTTGTGCGCTTAGCTGAGCGCATCTCAGGGTCTGCTCTCCCCTCTCTGCAGGACATCTACCTCAAACGCTGCAAAAATAGAGCTGTCAAAATCTTCAAGGACTCTAATCACCCTGGTAACCAGCTATTCACTTTGCTTCCATCTGGTAAGCGCTTCCGTAGCCTGACGGCAAAAACTGAGAGACTTAGGAGGAGCTTCTTCCCCCAGGCCATCAGGCTCCTAAACTCTAACTCTGTGTCATAACATCACATGACTCCATGTAAATCTTTATAATTGCACTGTCCTTGGAGCGGACCTGACCTACATTTCACTGCTGGTTATACTCTGTATGTGTATATGACAAATAAAAATCTTGAACTTTTAAATTAACCAATTTAAATGGAAAACGAATATTCTCAGATTATGTAATCCATATGAAACATGAACACAGGCGCATCCACTACTGATGATAAGTCAGTGTCGTTGACTTCATCTCTCAAGCCAAAAACAAAGAACGCACTAGTTTATCAATAAATTATTAAAATCTTTATGCAGTCTCCTTGCTGTTTGTCCCTGACGCATTCATAATTATTATATTTGCCGGTGCACTATGGCAAGCTTTTTTTGTATGCGCTTGAGCACTATTAGCTATGTAGGCAAGTAAAGGCTCATTATTATGATTTATATGGTTTATTAATAAATGTGTGACTAATAGTTGACCAATGCTTAAAATGAACGACGACTAGTCGAACAGAAAAATAGTCGAGGGCAGCCCTAGAAAACACAATAACAAATCAAGTATTGGTCTCTGTGGAACTAAAAGGGGGCATTTCTCAAAGTTTCAATGTCATTTTCATTTCATCTTAAATATAATGCCTGATGAAGTAGCGTTTATGAGAACAATGCTACTTTACAGCTGTTATGAGGGAAACCGTTCCAAAAGTGCCTCCTACTGGCAGAGAAGCAATTAGCATTTTCAATAAGGCCGTCTGCTGTTGAACTATGTATCTTAATGTTGTTGGATATAACTCAATTCCAGTTTAATTTTCCTAATAAAAAGACTGTTCAACCCTTAATATTTTGTATTTATATTCTCGCCTTTAAATATATATTTTCTGTCCACCCCACATAAAAAAATCCCAATTTAACACATCTCTGCCTGTTTTTGGTTTTTTTACATTCTCATTTGCTCAAATAGTAAAAGAAAAACACCACAATAGTGTTTTCACAACTTATAAAAACAAGCCAAAAAATACAGAGACTGATAACGGCACTCAGAAAAAAAAGATGTTATTTATTCACTCCCACAGGCGCATTTGAAACCCCCTCGCATTTGCGTTAACTCGTGTTTTTTGTATTTTTTTTTATCTGATTCAAAGGTAATGTAATACAAAGTACAGTGTTATAAATGTACATGCATATTTTTTAATTCCACAGTAAGGGCAATTCATGCGATACATTTATACTTAGATACTTTCTACCACTAGTCTGCTGTTCTTCCTGTATACCTTGATTGACAGATGTCTTGTCCAGTCAGCGGGAAGTAATCCATTCTCAAACCAATGGCTGTCTCAAACTATACCTTCCTCTACCATTTTGTCTGATTTGTCATTGTGTTTTCTGACTTATTTTGTTTCCAAATTTGTTGTTGTGCTTTCTAAATTGTTTTGTTTTTAGATTTCCATTTGTTTGTAATATTTGTAATGTTATTTTGTTTTCAGAATTGTGATTTGTTTTGCACATACAATTGTAAATGGCATCTCTTTCAGAAGAAGAAGATCAGATGAGAGTCTGACTGATGATTATAAAATAAGACACTCATGAAATGTTTCTCTGTGAGTCTCCTGTCACAGCAGGATCTGCTCAAGTCCACTATGATCCTGTTCTTCTAGATCTGTGTTACCTGCAGGAACTGGATGTGATCCTGTGTGTGTGAAAGCTGCTCCAGCTTAGCGTCTCTCCTCCTCAGATCATTGAGCTCCTGCTCCAGTCGCTCCAGTCGTCCTTCAGCTCGACTCACTGCTTGCTTTTCCTGATCTCTGATCAGCCGTATCAGCTCAGAGCGGCGTCTCTCAATGGAGCGGATGAGCTCAGTAAAGATCCTCTCACTGTCCTCCACTGCTGTCTGTGCAGAGCGCTGTTAGGACACACAGTGATTCAGGCTTCAGTGAGTCTGAACTGAGACTGAGACAAACTTCTCTTCTTCTCCAGACTCACCTTATGAGACGCCACAGCCTCTCTCAGCTGCTGAAGATCTTTCTCTCTCTGCTGGATTCTCTGCTGGAGCGTCTTCTGCGTCTCCTTCAGCTGCTTCTGCAGGACAAACACATGATAGTGAATCTCACAGAAAACTACTGGCACTAAATCATCATGTGAACAGATGAATCCAGTAAAAGAACTCCAGAAGTGATGATCGGTTACAATCATCATACATTAACATGAAGATTAATTAACATGAAGATTAAGAAGTGTTTTACAAGCATTTTGCAAACGTATATCATAAAAGTGAAACTGAGTCAGACATAGAGCTTCACACTGACAGTGTTTCTGTGTAATTAAGCTCTGGCTCTACACAGAAAATATACAGACTATTAGATCACTACACTGAGTATTGACTTGATCTCTAGTGTTAAATACCTGTTTCTCTGTCCTCTGGTCTGCAGCTGATACAGTGTCTTGGTTTTTATGTTCATCCATCGTACTCAGCACACATATACATTCCTGGTCAGTGCGACAGAAAACCTCAAGGATCTTCTCATGTTTCTGGCAGATCATCTCCTGCAGTCGTCCAGTGGCGTCAGTCAGATTGTGTCTCTTTACTTTAAATAAACTCTCATGTTGTTCGAGGTGATTCTGACAGTAAGAGTTCAGACACACCAGACAGGACTTGATGGCTTTGTATTTTCTTCCAGTACAGACGTCACACTGCACATCTCCAGCTCCAGCGTAACAGTCAGCAGAGAGTTTGGTCTTCTTCAGTTTCTCCACCACATCAGCCAGCATGGTGTTTCTAGCTAAAGCAGGTCTTGGACTGAAGGTCTGTCTGCACTGAGGACAGCTGTAGACTCTCATCTGATCCTCCTGATCCCAGACGTCTGTAATACAGCTCTTACAGTAACTGTGTCCACAGGGAATGACCACTGGATCCTTCAGGAGATCCAGACACACTGCACACAAGAACTCATCCTGAGAAACTCTGGCTTCTGCCATTTTACTGCAAGAATACAGAGACACAAACACACAACAGCTCAACTTCACTTCAGTTTCTTTTTTCCTGAACTCATGCGTTTCCTGTTTCCTGCTTCTGTGTTTGAGTCACGTCAGTAAAAGAGGTTTGTCTGCAAGTCTAAACAGCAGGTTCCTCATGTCTGCTCCTGTAGAGACTCACACACACATACATGTTGGGTTTCCATGTTTTATGGGTACATTCCATAGGTGTAATGGTACTGTACAAACTGTATTTTCTATCCCTTTACCCTAAACCTACCCCTCACACAAAACTTTTACATTTTTAGATTTTCAAATACTTTCATTCTGTATGATTGTATAAGCTACTCAGAAAAAGATTGGAGATCTCCTCACAATCTTGTATCCATAGCCAAAAACAAAACATCCTCATCTCGTACCCCTGGTGATGACAGCATTTGTGATTTTCATAAGTTTTGACATTTTTAATTAGTATTTTTATTGAATCTAGAAATTTACCTTTAAATGAAATGGAGTGACCAATATTGGTGTTTTACTAGCCAAAATTGTATCTTAGACACCTTGTGTCGTACTTCCTATTTCTGGCTTTTGATCGAACCTGCCACAATTTTGCTCGGCAGAATGTTCTCTGAGTCCTTAGGAACAGTCTGAAGTGAAAGTTTTACTTTTTCCTGCATTGAATGTCTGTCTCCATGTTGAGCCCTCAGATGTGTTAAGTCCTCTTTCATGAGGGGAGCTGAAGGCCCATCAGCTACTTCCTCTTCTCTCTGCTTCTCTCCTCACTTGTTGAGCAGATTCCAGGTTATTTATTGGTCAAGGCGGCTGTTTCAGAAGCTGCCTGGTCTCATCTAAAACTTGAACATTTAGAGAACATGAATCAAATTGAATCTTTGTCAATTCTGACCACAATTGTCTCTGAGCAATCAGCTCTTCGTTTAAATTTCAGTTCTCAAACTTCTCTTTCAATGGCACTTCATTTCATAATTTCTGACAACAGCAGTTTCCCATTCTGTTTTAATAAAACAAGTTCTTCTTTCCAGAGAAAGAGCAACATGCAGAAAACAACAATGAACTCACTAATTGATTAATATAGAATGTGGTCCATAATATAATAGTAAAAGAACCATGAAGTATGACCGTATTAGCCCGATTCTGTCAACACTATACATCAATTTTAAAATCTTGACAATTATTTATTAAGCCCTGAATGGTTTAGCTCCTCAGTACTTGAGCGACCTCTTATTGCATTATAGTCCTTCACGTCTGCTGCGTTCTCAAAACTCTGGCCGTTTTATAATACCTAGAATATCAAAATCAACTGCAGGTGGCATATGCTTTTTAATCCTTCGTTATTTTACTTAACAGAATCCGAAACTCGATTTAAGCTTTTATTTAACTTAGAAGCATTTGAAACGAAATGAATGGACCTTAAGTCCTTTTTCCCCCGTGAAGGAATGGTTGAAAATTATGGTTGAAATTTCCCTACGCACCTGACTTAAGTTGAACTGTCTCTCGACATCAAAATTATCCTCAGGCAACTTTTCTGACTGCAAACCACAATAACAATTGTGGTTGCACCATTGATCTACTACCAGGCACTAACCCACCCAAGAACAAAGTATAACCCTTGTCTATACCTGAACCTTGAGTCACACAAGTCTGGCATGACCTCCAAGGTTCCGCCAAACGTTTGAATCCTCGTCAAGCATAATGGTCATTGATCTTCACAAGATTCAACTTTATTGTCGCATATCAACCTGGAAACAAGAACGGTAAGGCTGACACCTTATCACATATTTATGAAAATACTCAAATGAACCTTTCCAACTCCCACATTTTAGATCCTTCTATAATTGTTGCACTGATTAGGTGGGATAACACAGAGAACTCCCAACAACCTGGCATAATTCCCACTGACTGCCCTGTAGATAAACTTTATTTAATGGATTCACACCTAACCTAGCTTCAGACACCCTGGCATCAACCGCACTAGTGCTATGGTCAGACAACAATTCTGGTGGCCAAACCTGAACACCGATGTCACTAATTATGTCCAAGGATGTCAAGTTTGTACACAAACCCGCACACCTCGAAAATTCCCCACAGGACTCCTAGAACCTCCTCCCATTCCCAGAAGGCCTTGGTCCCATGTTTCCGTAGACTTCATTACTGATCTACCTTCCTCAAACGGCTATACCGTTGTTATGGTTATTATGGACCGATTCTCTAATACCGCTTTTCCACTGGGGCTGGTGCTGGAGCTGGAGCTTGAGCCGGTGCTCGGCTAAAAGTGGCACTCGTTCAGAAAACGTTCAGAATTTTCACTGGCAGGCAGCAGAACAGTCTACGTCACCATCATGTGACCCAAATAGCTTTTTATCTCTTGCAGAAGCTGCATAACTGAGATGGCGCCATACGGAGTACATGTCTGATCTCTTTTTCTAATTTTACAAACTTAAAACTATAAATACCGTTTTGGCGCTTGTTATTGGAGCGCAACAGATCGATGAACTGATCAGTCCTTCCTATTGACTGCTAGTTAACTTACAGAAAAAATAAACATAAGTTAACACAAGAAGGTGGGTTGAAAGATACTATAACAACTTACCAAAATCCAAATAATCTCGCTTGTATCACTCATTCAGTTTTTTAGCTGTTGAAAGACCTCAAAAAAGTGTTTAAAATGTAAGTAGGCTATTCAATTCAGTTAATTTACACATTACAGTCATGTGTGTAGTTACCTGTATATTTTATAGCATTAGTTAATGTTTAACTAATACTATATCCCAATTAATCAATGTTGAGTAGAATCAAAATCATAGTTGAAACGTATTGATAGTATATCGATATCAAATCAAATTGTGAAAATTGTCAATGCCCAGTCCTACATATACCTATATATATCAGCTTGCTCTAGGTATAGTGCAGTACAGCTAAATTAGCTATTGCTTTGCTGTAATATGAGAACTAAAGTGGATGATATTATGTCGAGGAGATTTACAGCTGAATTGCCTTTGTTGCATAAATGATGGACTTTACACAGATATTGAATTGAACTGAACCAACACTGAACTGACTTGATCTTGTTAGAGCTGCTTTACAGCAGAATTTGAATGTTTACTACTGTGAAACATTTGAAAGTCTGTATTGTGTGAATTGCTATAGAAATAAAGGTGACACTTATTGATAACAATTGCATTCGAACAATTTTTTTTTTTTTTTTTTTTGCAACTGTTCTGTTTTTTAACAGCTAGCTCAAGAAAGAATTAGGGCAAGACGCTTGGCTGTTGTGTGGGCATATCCACAAGCGCGCCACTGGTGGGATACCATTGTTCCTGCATTCAGTCCGATGCAGTTTATCCAGAATTTCCGTGTCTCCAGAGAGTCTTTTGAATACATCTGCCATTGCCTCCACCATGTTCTGGAAAGAAGAGACACCAATTACCGTTTGTGTGTGCCTTTGAGAAAACGGGTAGCAATTGCCCTGTGGAAGCTGGCCACTGGAGGTGAAGACAGAAGTGTAAGTCACCTTTTTGGGGTAGACCTAACCAACTGCATGACGAATTTTTGTGACACACATCACAAGGTGCTCCTCCCTGTGCACATCAAATTCCCAGATGCCCGGAAATTGGTTGAAATGGCTAGTTTTTTTTAACAAAGATGGAGAGAACCACAATGTGTTGGTGCAATAGATGGAAGCCACATCCCAATAATCGCACCCACAGAGTATCATTGGGACTTCTTCAACAGAAAAAGGTGGCATTATATTATCTTGCAGCTGGTAGTGGATGGGACTGGGCTTTTTTGGGATCAGTGCATTGGCTTTCCTGAAAGTGTGCACGATGCAAGGTTATTCAAGCAGTCACATTTGTGGGAAAGGTTAAGTTATTCAAAGATTCAAAGCGTTTATTGTCATGTGCACAGTGAGGAAAGGCAAGTTTCCCTGTACAATGAAATTCTTTCTTTGCTGTCCACATTGAATGCCAAGACAAGTCCAAATTATGTAAAAAAAATAAAAACAGACATACACATAAATAACAATAATAAAACAGTCATACACAAAACAAAGTAAAAATAAAGTACAGCTATGTTGCAGGAGTAGAAATAGTCTATATTTCTATATTCATAGTCTGTGTACATCTGTATGTGCGAGTGGCAATACTGACTTGTGCAAACAACAATACAGTGCAATATTAACATTAACTTGTCCACATGTAGCAGTAAAATGTAGTATATCTCTGTGTGTGAGTGTGCAATATTGACTTATGGACGAAACAGTAGTACAGTGGCCTGTAACAAATTGAGTGCAACTGCATGATAATAATAATAGCAGCTTTAACATTAATAATGTGCAAATCAAGATGAAGCTACTTGATAAGAAATAGCAGCAGTATAGCTGTAGCAGTTCGGTCGACATATTCTATGAGATATGTGAGACTAGTCGGTGTTCACTGGCTACCCGTTTAAAAGTCTAATGGCTGAGGGGAAGAAGGAGTTCCTTAATCTGGAAGTCCTGCATTTCACACTCCTGTACCTCCGTCCTGAGGGCAGGAGTGTGAACAGTCCAAGCTGTGGGCGGGTGGGGTCCTTAAGGATGGAGGCAGCTCTCCTGTGAACTCTGAGGGCCATGGAGTCCTGATGATCTCAGCAGTCTTCACCACACAGTGGTATGGACGTGGACAAGTTATGGACATCTTTTGGGTCAAAACAAGGTGAAAATTGCTGGCTGTGATGTTGGACGCTTCCTAATTGGACCCCCTGCTTACCCCCTGCAGAACTGGCTAATGAAACCCTTCTCAGACACTGGCAGATTGACCCCCCCAACAACAGACGTACACCTACAGGTTAAGCAGTGCACGCTCTGAAGTGGAAATGAACTTTAGGAGGCTGAAAGGACCATGGCGCTGTCTCCTGAAGAGAAACAACTGCAACCTGGACCTTGTAAAGAAGATGGTGTGTGCTCCACAATATCTGCGAGGAACATGGAGATGGTTTCACTGAGGATCATATGTCCACGATGCCCCCTGTGCAGCCAGTACCTGAATATGGGCAACCTGAAGGAAATTATGTGCGAGCTGTATTATTGGAGTATTTCAACGGGCCGGATGAATTAATTACTTAATATGCTCATTTTTATGTATAATAGTTTGTATATAGTTCTTTTTGAATTTGATAGATTAACCGTTAAAGTTCTTAATATTTAAATTGTATTCATATTACTGTAATTGTAATTATTCTAATCATACTATTGTAATCAGTTTTTAATGTAATGTGAAGAAACGACAATACAGAAATATGTTAAGTCAGATTTATTAAACAAATTTCATTCTACACTTTTTAATCATTTTATTACATTTTGTATCAATCTTTGAACAAGCTCACATACACATTAAACAACTGAGCAATAAAAAACAGTTAAGTGCACAAATAATGTGCAAGTATTGAACAAAAACAAACAAGCTGTTCAGATCTCCTTCCTCTCCATGACTGTGACCATGCGCCCTAGAAGTCCCAGAAGAGATGCTGAAGTATCATTCATCTGCTTCATGGTGTCTTGATGCATCTCTCTTGTTTGCCGCATGAAACGTTTATCTGCAGCTTGAAAATACTCCTGGTTACTGTCACTTGTCCTTTTTCCTGCACAAAAGAGCAAGGTTCTACTTTATATTAGGTGGCCTTGATGTAATTACATCAAAAAATATGTACCGATTATGTTCATATTGTATTGTGAAACACTTTTTTCTGCTATTAAGGTGGGATACGGGTAAGGTTAGGGACAGGTTTGGTGGTATGGGTAGGTTTAAGGGTGGGTTAAAGTGTAAGGGATGGGTCAACAGTGTAATTTTGAATGTATTTGCAGAAATGATTTATTTCTTAATGTAAGTACAATGTAAAACATATATATACACAAGTGCATTGTATCAAATTATTCATTTAAATATAAGTACATAGTAGTTATAGGCCACCTATCTGCTGGAGAACATCATCAGATGCATTAATACAAGTGTTTTAACAGAGCCTCATATTTGTGCTCTAATAATATCCTTCTCCAGTATTCATGTTAGTTAATGCACACAAACAAAAATCAATGTCGTTTTCTGAAAAAGTCTCTTTGAATGAAATGTCTTTTTCAGAAATGTAGGCTATATTTCAGAAACCAAGACTTATCTTAATATCTAAAGTCATTTAGTTTCTCCAGTAAATGTATCTTGATTTAATTTTTTTAGACATCTGTACTGGAAAATAAGACAAAAACAGATTTTTTTAAGGTGAACTGGCACACAACTTTATAATGAATAATGTTTATTTTGCTCCAGAACCACTCAGACAGGAAAACAACCAATCACATGATGTTATGGGCTGAAGCAGGATTTGAACATAACTCTGAAGAAATGAAATGAATGTGTGATGCAGATTTCTGAAAAACTCAGTCTGACGATATCACTGCATTAAACCACATCATGATCATAACCAGGGGCCTTATTAATAAAGCGTGCGCATGCTCAGATTTGATCTTGGAGTGTGTGCGTACGCTTAAATCCACGCCAGCGCTCATATTTATGAAGACGGTCTTTGACGTGGAAAAGTGCTCAGCATCACATCAGGGTCTGAGCAGACTACGCACTTTTTACTGTCGGAGTATTGCAGGTTGTTTTAAAATGTAAGCTGTTCACGCAGCTCGCTGTTCTACATTATGATGATTGGTGATATTTTATGTTAATGATATTAATTAGGAGTCGTTTACAAGCAGAGAGCTGAAACCATTCAATTTGCGTGCAAGATTCGAGATATGATCGTAAGATCAAATTTAGGATGGTTTCTGCGCAACATTTTATAAATGAGGCCCAAGGTTTCTGCTTGATCTTTTAACATAAATGAGTTTGTTACTTTACCCAGACAGCAACATAGTTTTGGCCCAGATCCGGTCCACATCTGGCCCGTGTGAAATCCATGCGGGCCAGATGTGGGCTGGATCTGAGCCGACACTGCCTGCTGTCTGGGTATGATATACAGTATGATAAAATATAAAACTTACTAGGAGTTCAGGTTACAAAGAAATAAACACATTGATAGAATCACTGACTAAAGTGTTTTCTGTGTAGCTGTGTTCAATTAAGCTGGTATGTGCGTGCGCGTGTGTGTGTGTGTGTGTGTGTGTGTGTGCGTGTGGCAGAACATCTCTCAGTCATTCAGCAGCTGAAGTCCTGTCAGTCACACAATAAGAGCCGCTGCTTCCTTCCTGCCTGCTGTTCCAGTCCACTTCACAAACTTAATGGGACTCTCTCTCTCTCACACACACACACACACACACACACATGTTGGGTTTCCATGTTTTATGGGGACATCCCATAGGCGTAATGGTTTTTATACTGTACAATCTGTATGTGCTATTGCCCTACACCAACCCTACACCTAAACTTAGCCCTCACAGGAAACATGCTGCATTTTTAGATTTTCAAAAAACTTTATGCTGTATGATTTATAAGCTTGTTTCCTCATGGGGACCAAAAAATGTCCCCACAAGATTAAGATTTACTGGTATTACTATCCTTGTGGGGACATTTGGTCCCCAGGACGTGATGAATACCAGGTGCACACACACACACACACACACACACACACATGCACACACACACACAAACACACACACACATAACGTGAGTTAACTTGATCAGAACACAGAGAGACTAGTTTCTGATTATGATTCTTCATTGATTAGTTTCTGTGAAGATCATATTAATCACTTCGGACTTTCTGAATATCTTAAAGTTTCATCAGTATAACATTTATCACAACATTTATTGTTGTGTTGAGTTGAAATACAGATCTGATCATCGGCCTCATTAACAATCAACTGGATTTTATCAAATATGAAAAAATATCTTTAGACACATTAGATTTTTCACAAAAACACAACTGATATCTTTTACTTTCAGATCAATATCAGCTCATTGATTCACTTCGTGTTGATCACATGAATGTATTATTTTATTTGTAAGTATAAAATGTTAATATATTTAATTATAACATTTTAGATAAATATTTAATTACATTTAATATATTTAACATTTTTATAAATATTAAAAAATATATATTCAACTTTATTAAAAACAATAATAAATATTGAATATAATTTATAGTGTTAACATAATTTTAATATAAAATTAAAATACTCAATGAATAACATTTACTATATTAAATTGCATTAATATATATGCTTATAAGAACCCCCAGTTTCACAGACAAGGCTTAAGCCTATAGTCCTAGACTAAAATGCAAGTCTGAGCTGTTTTAAATGAAAGAAACTTGCACTGACTGAGCTTATAATATATCAGTGCCTTTGTTTTGTCTCGAGATCCACACGAGTGATGTTATTTTCGAAGCACATTTATAAGAGATCCTTAAATGTCCTAATCCTGGCTTAACCTAAGCTCTGTCTGTGAAACCAGGCCTAAGTGTCTAGAAAAGATGGGTGAAAAATACTGGAAATACCATGTTTAGCTCTTAAAGTGATAGTTTTTCAAGATATCAGCCATATCTGTGAGGAACGAGGGCATACGCACATATTAGACACTCAAACACAACAGCTGAAATATTAATAATTCCAGATTATTACAAACATCCTCTAAACTCTGTGTGAATATACATCATAACATCATTGATTCATCAGTAAATGATGGAGAAACTTTGTCCAAGAGAGACTTTTTAATGGAAAACATATTAATAAATGAACTCCAGATGAGAGTAATAAAATCAGAATTACATAGATATAATAATGCAGTACTAAAATATTATATATATTACTAAATGTTTTACATAATATAGATTAAATATATATTCAAATAATATTATTATATTAATACTGAACTGTATGTGTGTATAATTTACTTTATAAATATCATTTTATTATTGAAATTGACAGAAAAGGATGTAAGGAATTACTTACTATGCTGATGTTTATTGCCTAATATATTAAATATAAAATATTTTAATAAACATA
>NC_136761.1:28164700-28262200 GCF_936440315.1 Barbus barbus | reverse complement strand
TTCAAAGATGTGGTGTAAAAGTGTGGTGTGCTTTTTTATTTTATTTTATTTTTTTTTTCAGAAAAATGCTTTTCAGTAATCCTTGTTTACAACTTAAAAAAAAATCATTTCTAGAGTGTAAAAGTGTCTGCTTTGGAACAATAAATGATCATGAATACAAATGAAGTTAACCAAACCACAAAAGCTTGTTCAGATTAAGCTGATTAGCGTCTGTGACGAATGTCATTTCAACCTCAATCGCAAAAAAAGTGCATGTAAAAATGTTAAATGAGAGTTCATGAGCAAACACTGAGAACAATAAATCATCGGAGATTCGTTTTATAATCAATGAAGAACAGCTTTTCATTTCCTTGAACAAAAGCCCTGCGTGTGTGTGTGTTTTATGGTGTCCTGTGAGGCGATCAGAGCCAAATGGACCCTCACACTTCTCTGAAGGTCCAGGAAACAGACAGGCGACTAATCCACAAAGCAATTCACAACAACAAAAGGTGCATTCCTGCAGAGAGCAAACACACACACACACACACACTTAACGACTCCATTTGGAAGAGTGTTTCGCTCTTATTGCCTGTTGTCTATTGAGCTGCTTAAACTTCCTTGTTAACACACACATAAATCCCCCCTCACACACACACACACTTCCTGCAGTTTAGTGATTACACATTTCCAACAAATACAAAAAAAAACAGTTTTTGGTGTCTAGTCTATGTCAGATCTCACCCCAAAACCAAATATATTTAGCAAGAAAATTAATCTTATTTTAGGACCTTTTAGAATTGTTTTCCCCATTGCAAGATTGTTTTTATGATAATTAAGCATTAAAGTCTCATTAATGGTATAAATATAATTGTTAAAAATCTAAAAACAGGCTTCACTCTCTTTATGCATTTCTTAATTCTTTCTTTTGATTTTGGGGTTGAATGTGAACTGACAATACTTTAAAAGCAATATTTGATTTTAAATCTACAAATTCAGATAATTGTGTTCTTTGTGCAAGTATTTTAATCTTTTAGTCCAAACATAGATTCAATTTTATGCCAAAAAACAAGTCCTCAGAGCAGCACAAGAGGAGAAGGGCAGATCTGAGGAGACGGGGGTGAAAAGCAGCAGCTCACAAACGCCTGACAGCAGGAAACACGCAATAAAACAAGACAAAGAGAGAGACTTTATGAGCCTCACACAGGTGGCCAGGTGGACACACACACACAGCCCTGCCCCAAACACACACACACACACACACACACACACACACACAGCCCTGCCCCAAACACACACACACACAGCCCTGCCCCAAACACACACACACACACACACGAGCTGCAGTTTGCACGTTTGACTTCATCCAGCAGAAACACACACATCTTCATTCCCAACCTTTGCAACACAGATTTAATGATTTAATCCTATATAAACACAACTTGAGTTCGACTAACTCTGACTCTCCAACTCGATGAAATGAGACACCAAACAAGAGCGTTTTGCATTAACTTGTATATTTTTTGCATTAAAGTTAACATGTTTCCATCTGTTTCTCCATTCTTCCATGTTGCAGTAAGTGTTGATATTTTGTTATATTCAGACATGAGTAAATCTGTCCTTTGCAATAAATATCATAAAATAAGAGCTTCACATAATAAATATTTTTTTACAACAACAACAACGAAAAAAAAGATTTAACAGTCTTAACATTTCCTTTTAAAAATAGCCGTAAATTCCTCTTGCGCATTTGAACATACATCTTTACATGAGAACGAGTAGACAGTTTCAGAAGGAAAGATCGCCTGTAGATCCGATAACAGCTACATCTCACAGAGTCCTTCACAGGTTTGGTAGGAGGCGTTTCAAAGCACCATCGCGTGTTAGTAGCTGTACAGTCAGGGAAGGCAAACACTGGGGCTGCGTTCCACTCCATTTTTATGCCCTTCACTTGCAAACTTCCCTCTGTCTCGTTTAGTCAGATGTACTTCAATGTATTGGGCAGAACTGAACTGTCCTACGCCCTTGAATCTCTTAGAATCCGCTATGGAGTTGGTTTATTGATTACATGTTTCCCCTTACTAATTTGTTTGGTGCATCTTATATATATATATATATATATATATATATATATATATACACACACACACACACATATAAAGGTGCTTAAAAGGTTCACAGTGATGCCATAGAAGAACTATTTTTGGTTCCACAAAGAACCATCTCTTTCTTACCTTTTTATAATCTGAAGAACCTTCTTTCACCACAAAGAACCTTTTGTGAAACAAAGGTTCTTCAGATGTTAAAGGTTCTTTATGGAACCATTTAGACAAAAAGGTTCTTCTATGGCATCGTGAAGCACCTTTATCTTTTAGAGTGTAGAGTTGTTTGGGATGGGGATGATTATGATCATAATTGTGTTGCATTGTGGTCTAATGAAGCGTATATATGAAGCAGACTCGCTGCCTCAGTCAAAATCGCTTGAAATGAAGTGCACTTCAAAATGGCAGCGAGGATTCCCCCGAGGGGAAGTGCTTTGCAAAGTTCGTGAAAAAAGTGCAAAAAAGTGGAACGCAGCCAGCTTTAGAAAACAAATAAGTGGTTGTTATGTGCCATGAGGGGCGGAGCTTATCGGGTTCTCATTAAGATAACTCCTCCCCCATGTCCACGCCCCATTTGCAATTTCCACATCCTGCAGCAGCAAAACCAGCTTTTTTCAGCTAAAGAAATCCGTGTGTTTTCTCAGGATGGTTTTCCCGGTGCATGTCCAGGCGTCTGGTTCCAGTTCTGCAGCTTGCAGTAAACGGTGTTAGAGTTCTTGCAGCGGCATCCAGGACGCTTCACCCAGTCGTGGCACAAGTTGCACGCTTTCACGCAACCCTTAGCAGGCAGGTAACACAGCAGACACGGAAAGAGCGCAGACATGAGTCCCATGCACAGGAATCGCGAGCAGCACTGCGGATGCGACAGCGAACACGGCCGATCGGCGCAAGGGTCACCAACGTCATCATCGTCTTTTGAGCAATGATAAAAAATTCCTTTGACCAAACACATGCATGTCCCATGCTCCACGACATTTTCGGCCGAACACAAGCATTGTCCGTTGCACGCGAGGCGCGCCGGAAGCGGACGAGGGGCCGTGCATTCGCCGCATTTGCATTTCCCGCAGCCCTCGCAGATGTATAAATGCGCCGAGTCCAGTTTTTCCTGTTTGAGGGGAACGTCCGGCGGGAGAAATGGATGCATGGATGCATTCAGAGATTTGGGCTGAGTCTGTACGGTGCGATTGCGATACTGTGATGGCGCCAGCAGGCCTCGCTCTGATCCGTCGCTGCTGTTGCTCCCGGAGCTGGTGGATCTGCTGAGCGCCGGTGGACGCACCGTTCTGTGCTCATAGTTGTTATTCACGTTCACCAGGATCACCTCGTGAGTCCTTTCCTGCTTGTCTGCGTTGCGTGGTGGCGGTGGCCCCGGGGCCAGTCTGCGCACTACGGCCGGGCCCTCGGTGTATTCGTTGCATGAGCGGATGGCTTTGATCTGGTCCAGGGAAAGGATGGCACCGGATGGGAGGCTTCCTCCGTGCTGACCGTGGCGATCCATGAGACACGATCAGCAACTCCAAACAACACGGATGCAACGCTCATCTGACACCCTGAGAGACAAGCAGAGAGACGTCATTCTCAACTAATGCAATCAATTTTTAAGCCTAAGTGTCTATTTGTGACCCTGGATTACAAAAGCAGTCTTAAGTTGCTGGGGTATATTTCTAGCAATAGCCAACAATACATTGTATGGGTCAATATTATCCATTTTCTTATGCCAAAAATCATTAGGATATTAAGTAAAGATCAAGTTCCATTAATATATTTAGTAAATTTCCTACCATAAATATATCAAAACTTCATTTTTGATTAGTAATGTGCATTGATAAGAACTTAATTTGAACAACTTTAAAGTTGATTTTCTCAATATTCAATATCCAGATTTTCAAATAGTTGTATCTCAGCCAAATATTGTCCGATCATAACAAACCATACATCAATGGAAAGAATATTTATTCAGCTTTCAGATGCATTTATGGGAAGTCGTGGCTTAATGGTTAGAGGGTTGGACTCGTAATCCAAAGGTTGTGGGTTCGAGTCCCCGGCCGGCAGGGATTGTAGGTGGGGGGAGTGAATGTCCAGCGCTCTCTCCACCCTCAATACCACGACTGAGGTGCCCTTGAGCAAGACACCGAACCCCCAACTGCTCCCCGGGCGCTGCAGCATAAATGCTGCCCACTGCTCCGGGTGTGTGTTCACGGTGTGTGTGTGTTCACTGCTGTGTGTGTGTGTGTGTGTGTTCACGGTGTGTGTGTGTGTGTGTGTGTGTGTGTGTTCACTGCTGTGTGTGTGTATGTTCACTATCTATCTATCTATCTATCTATCTATCTATAAGTCGTGGCCTAATGGTTAGAGAGTCGGACTCGTAATCCAAAGGTTGTGGGTTCGAGTCTCGGGCCGGCAGGGATTGTAGGTGGGGGGAGTGAATGTCCAGCGCTCTCTCCACCCTCAATACCACGACTGAGGTGCCCTTGAGCAAGACACCGAACCCCCAACTGCTCCCCGGGCGCTGCAGCATAAATGCTGCCCACTGCTCCGGGTGTGTGTTCACGGTGTGTGTGTGTTCACTGCTGTGTGTGAGTGTGTGTGTGTGTTCACTGCTCCGTGTGTGTGTTCACTGCTGTGTGTGTGTGTTCACGTTGGATGGGTTAAATGCAGAGCACGAATTCCGAGTATGGGTCACAATACTTGGCCGTATGTCACTTCACTTTCAAATCTCAATTTCAAAAAATGGACCCTTATGACTGGTTTTGTGGTCTCTGGTTGGCAGAGGCTATTTAAACTAACTCCGCCCAACAGTGTGTGATTGGGATAGTCAACACTGCAAAAGACACTCATCAAACTTCACCTCCAGTGACGTAGGCATGTGCTTTTTGACGCGAGTTTGAATCCACCTTTTGCTGAACTTTTTTTGCTCACTTTTAAAATCTCATAGCACATCGAAAAGGCATTTTATTTTTAATAAAAATTAAGGAAACAATCAAGAAGTTGAAAATAAAGTATCGGGTAGGGAGCGCTTTTGTCCCAATAAGGTGACATCGATTTAATAACTTGAATTAAAATTATATTTTACATGTAATATATTATTATTGCTCACTGTTTTATAATGTACTACAATACTGAGGTGCAGATAATTGCCACTATTTGCAACTAGTATAAATACCAGAAAGTCTTATTTTAACAGTGTAAATAGAATCTATAGCTAAGAAAATATACTATTTTCACTTGATACAGCCTCACTCTTAAAAATAAAGGTTCTTTATTGGCATCTACTGGTTCCATGAAGAACCTTTAACATTAGTTCATTATAGAGGAAAAAGCTGCTTTGACACAATCTGTATTGTATGAAGCGCTATATAGATAAAGGTGACTTGAAGAAGGTTCTTTAGATTATTAAAATGTTCTCAAGTTCACACTTAGACAAAAAAATGGTTCTTTTAAGAATTAACCACTGAAAGGTTCTTTTGGAAACCAAAAATGTTTTCTAATCTACACTTTTAAAAACAAAGGCTCTCTACTGGCATCTACTGGTTCCACGAAGAACCTTGAACATTAATGGAAACTTTCAATTCCAAAAAAAAAAGTTTCCTTAGATCATTTAAAATGTTCTTTATACTTAGAAAAAATGGTTCTTTTAAGAATGGATCACCAAAAGGTTCTTTTGGAATCCAAAAATTGTCATCTATTGGTCTCATGAAGAACCTTCAAAATCAATGAAACCTTAAGGTTATTATAATGTTAAGACAAAAATTCAGTAACACTTTTCTTGAAGACATTATATAAAAGTCGATCATATTCTGAAAAGGTTCTTTTTGCAGCCACTTTTGGTTCCCTAAAGAACATTTCAAATTAAACACTCCTTATTGGCATTGATGGCTCCATGAAGAACCTGGAACATCTACAGAACCGTTCCACAAGGTCCTTTTATAGTTGAAAACGTTTCTTTATATTTTTAAGTGTTCTTTAAATTAAGAAATAATAGTTCACTTTCATGCATTATAAACTATTTTAATGCATAATTATGCCTTGCAATGCACCTTAAAATGCATCGAAAATAATCGTAGCTATTAATCGTTAGACCTTTAGAAGGCATTGAAACACGACAAATAACCCTTTCCCGATGTAACAAACAATATGCAAATACTAGAACGCATTTTAAATTATTATAATTATTTATGAAAAAATAATGCATCATGATGTTATTAGCATTATATTAAGCATAAAGGCTTCACGTAAATTGTTACCAAACTACTTTTTCTTCGTTTGAAAAGCTTCTAAAGAACGAATATAGAACCTTTTGTGGAATGGAATGTTAAAGATTCTTCATGCATGCATTACTGCCAGAAACATACATGTTCCCAATGGTTCTTTAAAGCACTGTTCACTAACAGGTTCCGAAAATGGTTGCGAACACCTTTATTTTGAAGCTTGTACTGATAAAATAATAATAAAAACCTTATCTAACTAGTGGTTACTGAAGCGGTCAAACCCCTGTCAGAGCACATACACACTCTCAGGCCCCAGAGCTTTTGTTTTTAACTTCCTTTGGGGGTTCAAGCCTTAATTAGAGGGTCAACCCCTCTGGACACAATTCACACCCCGGTGTTTGGAGATGCTCGATCACCGCGGGCTTTATTCTGATATGACGCTCTAAAACCGCAGATCTGGACTGAACGTGTGCAGATGTACTTTCTGAGACAGAGCTCATAAATCACACCGCAGAAGAGTGTGTGTGTGTGTGTGTGTAATGAAGGTCTCCAGCTCGTTTCCTTCTCTATTCACAGAGCCATTTAACCCCCGAGCGGAGAGAGAGAGTTGACTATTAACAAGACTTTGTACCGACCTCAATAAGCACACAACTGAAGTAAAGTACAAATACTTCCCGTCCTGATTTGCATGTGTATGGCTGGTTAACATTAAAATGCAGAGCCACACAGAGCAGGAAGACTTGAAATCAAACACAGAGCTTCACGCGCTTCTCAAAGCGCTTTATGGTGCGGGACGAGTCCGAAACTTCACGAGGCTTCGGCGATTCACTCTTCAGTTCAGAATAAAACAAAGCATGCAAAACGGAATAAAATCAATTGGGCTAATACAATTAAGCATGCATAACGAAAAAAAGCACAGATTAGAACATTTCGCGTTAATATCGGATGCGCTACCGTTGCGTTAAATCAAAAAACAATCTGCAATTTTACGTTATGCAAACAAATATATTAATTTTCTTTGTTTAACCCTGTATCGTTTTATCCGTGCATCTTCGACAAATTAATACGTAGTTAATACGTAAAAACACAAAACACACTGGCGGAAAAAAAACGCAGAACGACAAGAAAAAGCAAACTTATGAATGAAAACAAGCCCGCTGGGGGAGGAGTGTGTGTGTACCTTGTGTGTATTCGGGCTTAAACACACGCACACACAGCCTGAAGCGCTTAATATGATTATGAACATAAGTTGAGAGTAATAAACGCGAGTTTGTTGCGCGCAGCGGCCTGTGGAGACCCAGAGCTCCGGTTTCATAGATCCACACGCGATCTCCATCAATCCTGCCCGATTCCTCATTAAATAACACGGATGTGTGTGTGAGGACTGATACGTACCTACAGACAGACTCCCACAATGTCAAATCCATCAGTCCGTGTGCCAAACATCCATCAATATGTCCAGAGCGAGGCCAAAAATCAGCGCGTGACCGCGAGCGTAACATCCAGAGCAAACTCCGCGGAGAAAAGCAGAAGGAATCCGGTTAAATCCACGAATGAAGCGCGTTCGCCGCTGGTTTAGCGTCCGTGCGCCGCGTCAGACTCTGCGTGAGTGTGTCGGATCGGATGCGTGCGCTGTTTTTGCGCACACACACTGATGAATGAAAGAGGATCATGGGGCAGATGCAGGAGGGGTGGACTAGCTCTGGCTTTAAGGTGGTTCGTGTCAAACAAACGCGCATCTGTTGCTGAGCGTCACCGCGGCGCGTCACGCGCACAATCAACATCTGAGCATTCACGCACGACTTCATGCGCGCGATTGACGCTGAGCGCATACTGCCTTCTGTACTTATACACAGCTAAATCAATAGAGCAATTTAGTAAAAGATTAAATGTATTTATATGCTGTTATCTGAAATGAACTGAGAGCATTTTCACTCTCAGTTACACTTGTGTGGGGTAATAAAGTGTTTTATTCATTATTATTTTGTTTCTGATTCAGAAATGCAGTACCGGTAATCTTTAACAGTATTAGTCTCTGGTTTTACACACAGTTTAATTCCTTTATGTCATGAGGGAGAGCTGCACTAAACTTTTAGATCATGAAAATATAACTAAATCAGTTCTCATTAAAAGTTTTCAAAGTGTTTGTCCATAAAACATCTCGAAAACATCAGATCAAAAACACGAGCAGCGCTGGTGCGACCTTAAGAGCGCAACCCCCCTCACCGAGTGTGTGTGTGTGTGTGTGTGTGTGTGTGTGTGTGTGTGTGTGTGTGTGTGGAGCGGATGTGCTGCATCCGGATACATGAGAAAGGAAAGTTCAGCACAAAGTCATTTCATGCATTCAGATGGAAACGAGCCGGACACACACACACACACACACACACACACACACACACCGAGAGAGAACACGACACTGAGAGGCAGCAGTGAAAATGATTTTGACATTTAGTTTTACATCACTATATTGTTTGTAATATAGCTACACTTTGTAACTTATGTAACAAAGCAAATGAATAAAGCGAATATTTAGTAATAGCCTTTATAGAATATTATAGATATATGATAGACTGCCATACTATACTATATTAATATTGTATATTATTAATAAAAAATTTGTCATTATTAATATATTAGGGTATTTTGCAGCACCAGTGTTATGTATATAGCATTATTAATTACGTAATATTTTGAATTAACTTATTTTTTTTAATGTTTGCATTTTTTTTTTTTCTTTTTAGTTTTGGTGTGCTTTTGCCCTTTTTTATTTATTTTAAATTTAGTCTATAAATTTTTTTAATTCCAGTTTTAGCATTTGTTAATACTTATTTAGATTCAGTTAGTTGAAAAAGCAACATTTCTCATTTTTTTAGGTTTTTAAGTATAATTTTAAAAATATTAAATTTTATTTCGTCTTGTTCAGTAAAGTAAACAATTTTTAATAGTTTTAGATATCAATATGCAGCACTGCAAGCTTTTTGCACATAGAACTTTTTTTTTATTTTCATGTTTTTAATGCTAATCTGAAGAACATGTTATGAAACATCAAGAACCTCGACATCAAGGGATGAATCAACATCAGTCGTTCTTTTCTACAGGAGAATAATACAGAATTTGTTGACAGTAACTCTTCCTGAATGTGAAGAGCAGGTCACTGACCGTCAGACGCTGCAGGTGTGTAAAGTTTTACAGCACAAAACCATAAAACACTGCTCTGTCATCAAACAAAACCTTTATAGATCTCAAGCTGCTTTAAGACCAGATGACCACACACACATCAGATACACTCTCTCTCACTCACACACATACAAACACACACACACTCACTCTCTCTCAAACACACACACTCTCTCTCACTCTCTCTCAAACACACACACCCTCTCTCACACACACACACACACACACATCAGATACACTCTCTCTCTCACACACACACACTCTCTCTCTCTCTCACACGCACACACACTCTCTCTCTCTCTCACTCACACACACATACAAACACACACACACTCACACTCACTCTCTCACACACACACACACACACATCAGATACACTCTCTCTCTCTCTCACACACACACAAAAGAGGTCCGCAGCAGTATTGAGTGTGAGTGTGTTTATTGTGTCTGTAGAGTAGCTGTGGGTCAGGCTCGTGATCCGCTGTGTTTCTGCTGGTAGCTGCTGTACGTCTGCAGGAGCGTCTGTGGGATCCGGGGTGTGACGGCGGTCAGCGCGCTGTCAAAGTGTCCGGCGCTCACGTGTTGAGCTGAGATGTTCTCCTGCAGCGCCTGTAGAGCCGCTTCTCTGCACACGGCTGTGATCTGACACAAACACACACAAACACACAATCATTCCTGATTCAGACGCTGATACAGAACCTGCAGATCCGCCCCACTGTCCGCAGCCAATCACAGCTCACTAATGACTGAACTCATCTCTCTGAAGCAGGAGTCATTGTAGTGGGAAACTTACATAGCTGTCAATGGAAACTACAATATATATTTTTGTGTTCCCATTTGCTCCAACAACTAGTTTTCTGAAATTTCATGGCAAGGTAATGTAACATATAGTATAGTGTTATAAATGTCCACACACCCACACATATACATGTGTGTGTGTGTGTGTGTGTGTATATATATATATATATATTTACATTACAACTGTAAAATTACAATACTAATATTTCTAATTTCTTCATTTTCAAGCATTAAAATATCAAACTTTTATTTTGACTAAGAACCACATTGAGCCCTTAAATATTCAATTATATTTAATTATCTTATTTAAACTTAAATTGTTCCTATAACATGCAGCCTTTGCGATTTGATAATCACACTAAAGCCATATCACAATTTATCTTAAATCCCAGAGCGTTTACTGTCTAAGATTAATTCACAGCAGTGCACACAACACAATACAATACACACACACACACACACACACAAAGTACACATTGGTACACATCCATCTACATTGAAAACCCAATAAAAACCCAAAACACACAGCAAATATTGTTATAAAGTCTAAGTTAGATTTTTAACACTTTTAGGCATTGAATGAAATATTCAATGAAATATGAGCTCATTGGAGGTATTTGGTCAAAACGAAGTGTTTTTTTTTTTATCTCAGTAGTGAATGTGAATGATCTGATCAATGTGTGTGTGTGTGTGTGTGTGTGTCGTGCTGCTGTCTGTCAGCTCTGAGCACACAGTAGAGGTTTGATGGCAAAATGCCTGACCACAAATTAGCACAGTGTTCAGGAGAAACACGCAGCAAAAATCATTTCCTATAATTACAAAACTATTTTTAACCAACAAAACCGCCCGCTTACAGCAGCAGTGCAGTCTGGATCTGAGCGCTATCCAGAGCCAGAGCTAGTTTAGAGAAGAGGTTTCACACCACAGCAGGAAGTGAGCAGGCAGGGACTTCCTGTGTGCTGGGAGAACGATCGGGATTCATAGCGAACTGGAAAACTGTTCAGATAATAGTGTTGATGCTGCTAGATCCTCCACAACACACTCAGCAGAGATCAAGCGCTTCCTGTCATCTCAGACATGACTGCAGATAAAATTACACATACAAATATTTTAAATTATATTATACACTATATTGCCAAAAGTATTGGCACCCCCTTCTAATGAACAGGTTTGACTACTTTAGTAATTTCTATGAGCACAAATCTTAATGTTTAAGCATATAATGATATTCTAGGGAATTGTGTGCTTCTAATTTTATAGCAACAGTTTGGACAGGACCCTTTTCTATTCTAACATGACAGTGCCTCTGTGTATAAGACACGGTTCAAAAAGACATGATTGATTCAGTCAGTGTGGAAGAACTTGACTGTTCTGCAGAAAGCAGCTGAACACCTCTGGTGTGACTTTATATGCAGACCTTGAGCCAAAAACTCATCACCAAACACCAATGAGCAAAAATATTCTTCATACTTCATAATTATACAAAAAAGTGTGTAACTTTTGACTTTAATGTGCTATGTATATTTAATTTGACCCTTGATGTAAGTCAATGATGCACATTTTAGGTTACCTGAGAAAACATTATTATTATTATTATTATTATTTTTACAGTACTGTGTTACCAAGAGATTCTATTACTTTTTAGTTTTTAATAAACTCCTGAAAAACAGTTAAATTCTTTATAATAATATAATATAATGTGAAAAATGAAGCAGATATTGCTCATGAATTCCATTTTTGAGTTAAATGATTGTTTATAATATAACATAATATAATAGAAAACAAATGGTTGAATAGAAGAATAGAATAGAACAGAACAGAATAAACTGGAATAGAATAGAAAACAAATTGAAGTATTTCAACTGAGATCTGTAAACTAAATATTTTCCAAAAAAAACATGAACATGAATTCTTATTTCCACCACATAATTAACGTTTTATTTTAAATATAATTTATTTTGCATTGTGAGTAATTTCATCCACAGCCATTTGATATCTACTCATTTGGCGCACATCATTCTCTGTGAAACTTGAAAAGCATATTCTAACTCTATAGCGGTTTGCCTGAGCATTGCAATTATTTCACATTTACTAGAGTTTATTCAGATGGCTTTCTTCTTAGAGGGAGCATTGGCTGTGTGTCGTCTAGATAGGCAGCACACTAGACATCAATAGTGTTAGTGTGCTTCTGAACATCAGGATCATACATCATCTTTAT
Organism: Barbus barbus; assembly: GCF_936440315.1. NCBI lineage: Eukaryota > Metazoa > Chordata > Actinopteri > Cypriniformes > Cyprinidae > Barbus > Barbus barbus. The sequence goes on along the minus strand of NC_136761.1, from coordinate 28,249,721 downwards.
CCTGCAGCTGTGCGCTTGATAATAATAAGAGAACAACAAACAGCCACACATCAGCACCTGTGTGTGTGTGTGTGTGTGTGTCTTCACCTGTTAATCAGATGAGTGTGTGTCAGTGAATGACGAGCTGTTTATTTACAGTAACACGTGTTCGGTTAGTTGATCATAGCCTATGTATGATAAACGTAACCTTCTCAAATCATCACGACTTGCCTAAAATAAAATCTATAGATATAAAACACATACTCATTGCATATAATCATTGCTGTTAATAGCATTCACTGTCCGTTTGATTACGCCATGAACTAACTGCATGAATTTTACTGTACATTTCTGCTATATGGACATCAACTTGACATTCACCACTGACAAGATATTACTAAATATAAAAATAAATATATTTATATTTAAATATTATATTTATAGCCTGCAGGGCCCCACAATGTCAAACATTTCAGGTATCTTTGTGGGGACATTTGGTCCTTACAATGTAGCATAAACAAGTACACACACACAGTCTGCTGAGTCACGGTGAGAACGGACACAAACACACACAATAGAGCATCTGTGCTGCAGCTCAGAGTCACACGGGCTTCAGAGGAACAGCGTGTCTCACACACACACACACTCTCTCAAACACACACAGACTCATGCACACTTTCTCTCAAACACACACGCATGCGTGCACGCACACACACACACACGCTCTCTCACACACACTCTCTCTCGCTCTCATGTAAACAGCAAATGATGGTGTGACCGCTGACCCCTGCAGCTGCAGCGACCTCTCACCTCTGCCCCGGAGTAGCGCTCTGTCCGGGTCACCAGGTCCTCCAGGTGCACGCTGGGATGGATGGGCATGCTCCTGAACTGCAGCGTGAAGATCTCTCTGCGAGTGTCTGCGTCCGGCAGCGGGACGAATATAACGCGGTCCAGACGCCCCGGACGCATCAGAGCCTGAGACACACACACAGATGAGGAATATTAATGCATGTCTCTGAAAGAAGTCTCTTCTGCTCACCACGGCTGCATTTATTTGATCAAAAATACACTAAAACTGTGAAATATTATTGCATTTTAAAATGAATGTTTTCTATGTGAATGTGTGTTAAAGTGTAATGTATTTCTGTGATCTGCAGCTGTATTTTCAGCATCATTACTGCAGTCTTCAGTGTCACATGATCTTCAGAAATCATAATAATATACTGATTTACTGCTCAACAAACATTTCTGATTATTATCAATGCTGAACACAGTTGTGCTGCACAATATTTTTGTGGAAACTGTGATGCATTTTATTTTTCAGGATTCACAGATGAATAGAAAGTTCAAAAGAACAGCATTTCTAATATATTTCAAAATATTTCTGTCACTTTTTAACAATTTAGTATGTCTTTTATGAATACAAATATTCATTTCTTTTAAATAATATTGTTTTCCCAAATTTTTGAATGGTAGTGTTTTTACCTGATACTAATAATTTATCATTTATACTTATGATCATATTCTTCAAATGAAATGAGCAGGTTTTTTCATGCCAACAAAGTAAAATAATTCAAAATGTTTTTTAATTAAAAATCTGACAAATATAAATATGAAAAATAAAAAACGAAAATCAGAAATGAAATAGCTAAAATAAATTAAGTTTAAGTACTAAAAAAAAAAAAAAAAAAAAAAAAAAAAAAAAAGCTGATTAAAATGAAACTGATAATATAATAGTAAATAACTAACAGTAAAATGCCACTGGAAACGAGGCATCAAAACATTAAACTATACAGCAGAAGAATTATTTAACAGTAACCTATCTAAACTATTACACATGTTTGAACTGTAGATAATAAACAGAACTGATATTATCTGCCAGACTGATATGATAAATTAAAAAACCCTCATTATGGCCCATACTGATACAATCTGGATATATTTGTTTGTGCAGTTAAACCTCCTGAGAGGAAGTTGAAGAGGAGTTACACACACAACAGATGATAACAGCAGCTGAAGCGTCGTCTGTCTGTCTGATAGGAAAACAGCACACTGAATCCAGAGAGCAGACAAACAGACAGAGAAAACAACTCCAGGAAGCCATCGCTGTGACCCTGCAGTGCATTGCTTTCTTGTATCCTCAGGAAGAGACCAAACACAGCACAGGGAAACAAGTGAGTGTGTGAGTGTCTCAGTGAGTGTGTGTCTGACTGACTGAGTGTGTGTGTGTGTGTGTGTGTGTCTGACTGACTGACTGAGTGAGTGTGTGTGTGTGTGTGTGTGTGTGTGTGTGTCTGACTGACTGACTGACTGAGTGAGTGTGTGTGTGTGTGTGTGTGTGTCTGACTGACTGACTGAGTGAGAGTGTGTGTGTGTGTGTGTGTGTGTGTCTGACTGACTGACTGACTGACTGACTGACTGAGTGAGTGTGTGTGTGTGTGTCTGACTGACTGACTGAGTGTGTGTGTGTGTGTGTGTGTGTGTCTGACTGACTGACTGACTGAGTGAGTGTGTGTGTGTGTGTGTGTGTGTGTCTGACTGACTGACTGAGTGAGAGTGTGTGTGTGTGTGTGTGTGTGTGTGTGTGTGTGTCTGACTGACTGACTGACTGAGTGAGTGTGTGTGTGTGTGTGTGTGTGTGTGTGTGTGTGTGTCTGACTGACTGACTGACTGAGTGAGAGTGTGTGTGTGTGTGTGTGTGTGTGTGTCTGACTGACTGACTGACTGAGTGAGAGTGTGTGTGTGTGTGTGTGTGTGTGTGTCTGACTGACTGACTGACTGAGTGAGTGTGTGTGTGTGTGTGTGTACGTGTTTAGCTATACTTGTGAGGACCAGATGTCCCCACAAGGATAGTAAAGCCTGAGATTTTTGACTTTGTGAGGACATTTGGCCGGTCCTCACAAGGAAAATAAATTATTAAAAATACTAAATGAAGTTTATCTTAAAATGTAAAAATGCAAAAAGTCTCCTGTGAGGGCTAAGTTTAGGTGTAGGGTAGGTGTAGGGCAATAGCACACACAGTTTGTACAGTATAAAAACCATTACGCCTATGAGAGTCCTCTCAAGTATAGCAAAACCAACATGTGTGTGTGTCTGACTGACTGACTGAGTGAGAGTGTGTGTGTGTGTGTGTGTGTGTGTGTCTGACTGACTGACTGACTGAGTGAGTGAGTGTGTGTGTGTGTGTGTGTGTGTGTGTGTGTCTGACTGACTGACTGACTGAGTGAGAGTGTGTGTGTGTGTCTGACTGACTGACTGAGTGAGTGAGAGTGTGTGTGTGTGTCTGACTGACTGACTGAGTGAGTGAGTGAGTGTGTGTGTGAGTGTGTGTGTGTGTGTGACAGACAGAGAGTATGCTGTAACCATAACAGTTTGTGCATCACGACTGGAGACAAACACAAGGACATGTGACAGAAAACACTACAAACCACCTGATTAACAATAGACTAACACTGAAAAACAAGATTTAATTGCATTGTTTTTACATACGATTCATTTTTTTCCAATTGAAGATGCCCCTAAAAAGGTTTTGTCTGAGACAGTGTTGTTTGGACATTTAAAGGGATAGTTCACCCAAACATTCTGTCATTAATTACTCACTCTCATGTCGTTCCAAACCTTGTAAGAGGTTCATCTTCACAACACAAATTATGAAATTTTTGATGAAATCCGAGAGCTTTTTGACCCGGGTTTGGAATGATACGAGTAATTCATGAATGATTTTTCATTTTTGGGTGAACTATCCCTTTAATTCACACAATAATATGCTGAAAACAGTGCTATTTTAATACTACTTACACACTATATACTACTAAAGCATTTCTTACAGTTTACTGAAACTAAAACCATAAAACATTATCATTACGTGACAGAAAATAAACATTAAATTAAATAAAATTTCAATAATATCTGTGTCCCTGCAGCACAAAAGCAGTCATGAGTAACACAGGGATATTTGTAGCAATAGACAACAATACATTGTATGGATCAAAATTATACATTTCTCTTTTATGACAAAAATCATTAGGATATTAAGATCATACTCCATGAAGATATTTAGTGAATTTCCTACTGTAAATATATTAAAACTTCATTATTGATTAGTAATATGCATTGCTAAGAACTTCATTTGAACAACTTTAAAGGAGATTTTCTCAATATTTAGATTTTTTTGCTCCCTCAGATTCCAGATTTTCTAATAGTTGCATCTCAGACAAATATTGTCCAATCATAACAAACCATACATCAATGGAAAGATTATTTATTCAGCTTCAGATGCATCTTGAAAATCTCAATTTGACACTTAATATTGACACTTAAGTTTTGTGGTACAGGGTCAAATATATATTTAACAAATGTATTATTTCAGCTGTACTTTTAGTAATTTTAGTACTTTGAACTTTTGAACTTATTTTAGTTATCTGCCAAGCTTTAATTGTAACCTTTATATATATTTTTTATATATGTAAGCTTTTAATTTATATTCATTTCACATTTAGTTTGAGTGCTTTTACTACTTTAACATAAATTTTTTTATTTTTTTATTTCAAATTTTCACTTTTCAAATTTTCAAGTTTTCCATCTAATATTTCTCTTTTATTCTACTTTAACTGTATTTCAGGTAACAGTATCAAACGCTGTTTAATAGCTTTAGTATTAGTTCACGTTCAGATGTTCAGCGCAGGGCTGCAGGAGTCAACATGTTATATTTCTCTCTCTCTCTCATTCATCACTCGGCAGCACACAAACACTTCCTGTCCTGGAGGATCCGATGTGTGTGTGTGTGTGTGTGTTTAAGGTGCTTTTATAACACCGTCGCTCCTTATTGGAGATCTTGGCTTATTGACAGAATAATTGAGAGAGAGAGAGAGAGTGTGTGTGTGTTTGCGCTGAAAGAGCATTTCAAAAAGTTTCATAAAGAAACTTATGTAGAATTACAGGACAGAAGCTCGTCTGAGAGCAAAAGAGCTTCTATTCAACACGTTTGTTTAGGAGAATCAAACACTTCACAGCTCACGGCGGGAGGATCTGACAGGAAGAAACCCGTCTGGCTCATATTCCACCACAAAAAGAAAAAAGAAATTGTATTTTGCATAAAGAAAGTGAAGCATGTGTTTACTTGTAAAAAAGAAATTGCACATTTTCATAGCAATTATGTTGTATTTCTATTAGCATAAATGAACAGCAGTGCAATGCGGTCATGAGACATAAATGCTTCAGTATTTTTGTAATGATAATGAGGATTTGCATGTAAATGTGTTATGAAAATACAGAATGCAATATATCATAATAGTGTTAAAATTGCCTTCTATTTTCTTTATGCAAAATATAACTTATAAGTTGGACAGGTACAGGTTTCATGAAATTGATTGAGATCAGTGTAATACAGAACACTGAAGAAATGCTGCATGCATGCACATACACACACACACACACACACACACAGACACACACACACACACACACACACACAGACACACACACACACACACACACACACACACACACACGCACACACACACACACACTTGGTGGCTTAGCTCCTCAGTACCTGAGCGAGCTCTAATCGCATTATAGTCCTCCACGTCCACTGCATTCTCAAATCTCTGGCCGTTTGATAATACCTATTTAGCGCCCAAACTCTGGAACAATCTACCTAACGCTGTTCGAGAGGCAGAGACACTCTGTCAGTTTAAATCTAGATTAAAGACCCATCTCTTTAACCTGGCTTACACATAATGCATTAATTAGATCAACCGGAACCGGGAACACTCCTCATAACACACAATGTACTCGTTACATCGTAAGAAGAATGGCATCTACGCTAATATTTGTCTGTTTCTTTCTTATTCTGTTTCTCAGTCCGTGTCGGGATCAGATGGTGGATCGGCGCCGGGAGATGATGTCTCCCTGATCGTCGGCGGAGGCCGGGACACCTGGATGAGCCCCGGGGACATATCCCCAGTGAAGACCTCAACTATAAATACAATAAAACTAAAAATAAAAGAAAATAACTAAAAATATAATAAAATACCTAACTACATAATACTATTATTGTTAAAAATCGCAACAATATAAAAATAGAAATAATACATTTATAAATTTAAAATTTTTACTAAACCAATAATTAAACAATAATCTCCTGTCCAGAGGAGAATTGGCCCCCGGCTGAGTCTGGTTTCTCCCAAGGTTTTTTCTCCATTCTGTCTCAGAGAGAGTTCTGGTTCCTTGCCGCTGTCGCCTCTGGCTTGATCAGCTGGGGACACTTCATTTCTAGTGATTATCGTCAATTTGATTATTACTATTTAAACTAAACTGATCTAGACAATAACATCTCTGAATTCAATTATGAAAAATTGTTTAATGAAACTGAAAATTGAGTGTTTAATCTTATTTTTATACATTACTGACACTTTATCCTCCAGTTTGATACTGTTAAGTGCTTTGACACAATCTGTATTGTTAAAAGCGCTGTATAAATAAAGCTGACACTGACTTGACTTGACACACACACACACGCACCTCAAAGTTTATCTGCAGGGAGAGAAAGATGCAAATCACTGTGAATGACAGGACACAATTACACAACAGCTGCTTCAGCACGACCACAGCACTTCCTGTGAGAGACCGTAAATCATACACACACACACACACACACACACACACACACACACACACACACACACACACACACACACACACACACACACTCAACCAGGCGTTTTATGAAGTGAATATGATGTTGTCTGTATGCATCCATCAGTAATCTATTCTTATATATCTAAATATTTAGACCTAAATTTACTTATGCATTATGTTCTAACATAAAAAAAACGAATAAACTTAATGTGATGCATGTTTGTCAGTCATACATCAATTAAACGGGTCAGATTTCTGCACTTAAAAATCGTGGCGTAAAAAGTATAAACGGTTTAAACATCAGTTAAGAAGTAAAACATAAAATAAGCTAACTATTAACTCACTTGTAGGTATTTTTTAGACATTTAATATACACAATAATATGCTGAACATACCAGTGTTGTTTTACTATTACTTATAATAGTATATAATAATATAATTAAAGTATATAATAAAGTAATATAATATCACTTTTCTGTAGCTCAAATAGTAGAGCATGGCGCTAGCAACGCCAAGGTCATGGGTTCGATTCCCAGGGAAAGCAAGAGCTGATCAAATGTGAAAACTGTAACTTGAATGCAATGTAAGTCGCTTTGGATAAAAGCGTCTGCTAAATGCATAAATGTAAATGTATAAACTTTGATAGTATTTTTTTTTATAGTATATTCAATATTTGAATTAGCTATATATTACATTTTTTTAGCTGCACAATTAAACTGGAATGAAATACAAGTTATGACTTGCAAATTGCTAAATATTTTTTCGTTGCACTATTAAATTGGAATGAAATGTATTAATAGTATAATATAAAATATAATAAAATGCATTTATATATATACACACATACACATATATATATATATATATATATATATATATATATATATATATATATATATATATACACATTATATATATTTTATATTACACTATTAATACATTTCATTCCAATTTAATAGTGCTATTTATTGTGACCAGCCTAAGGCACACCTGTGCAATAATCATGCTGTCTAATCAGCATCTTGATATGCCACACCTGTGAGGTGGATGGATCGTCTCGGCAAAGGAGAAGTGCTCACTAACACAGATTTAGACAGATTTGTGAACAATATTTGAGAGAAACAGGCCTTTTGCGTACATAGAAAAAGTCTTAGATCTTTGAGTTCAGCTCATGAAAAATGGGGGCAAAAACAAAAGTGTTGCGTTTATAATTTTGTTCCGTGTAGATAAAATGTATGAGATGAAACAACTTGGATTTATTGATAATAAATAATATATAAATGTGCTAACTGTATTTAAAACACATTGAATTTACTAGCACTATTACAGAAATCTGATCTGTTTGATTTAGGTATGACTGATAATTATGCATCAAATTAAGTTTTAAAAATTAAGTAACCCAAATGCATGGAAACTTGACATGCAATTAAAATACATCAACCTTAAATTTAGGCCTAAATATGTTTTGAGTGTGATTGTGTTAAACTCGACTGAGACACGTAGAAGCAGGTAAACAGCAGAAGAGCCTCTAACAGTGATGAAGCTCGTCTGAAGTGAATCAGAGGAGTCTGAACCGTATGTTCCTGAGGAGCGTGTGATTGGCTGCGGTGAGGGGTGTGGATGGGCTTCTGCTATCAGTGCAGTCACAGATACTTGCGTAACGCCGGAAACAGATCCGCTTACATCTGCGTGACCTTCAGCTGAAAGACAAAACCAGCGCACTCAGATGTTCCTCTTACTGTAAGCAAAGACCAAACCCACAGAGACACAATGAAGCCGCTGGAGCTTTTGTCTGTCAGGAGAAACGGCTCTCCACAAACACACTGGAAGAACTGGAACGCTGCGAGTCCACAACATTTAAACGCTTCACTTGTGAATATAATGCAGGAAAATGAGGGCTGCATGCAAAAATGTGGGGACTTCAGTTAATAATGAACTGAATATGGCATTATAATTTCAAACAGTAGAACATAGTGCTAGAAATGCCAAAGTCATGGGTTCGATTCCAAGAGAATGCATGCAAAATTGAAAACTGAAAACACACAGCCTGAATACAATGTAAGTCACTTTAGATCAAAGCATCTGCCAAATGTGACTGTAAATGATTCACTCACAATCCACTCCATACCTTTTCTTTTATTAGTAAAAGCTCTTTTAATTGTACAGACGTCCAGCTTCAGCTGCTGCTTCTTGTGTCAAATCTCGACTGATTTTGATCAAGTAAACGTCAGAATATCTGCAGTAATATCTCCAGATGAACTCTTACTGGACTGAAGCAGCTCAGCTTTACTTGATTCTCCATCAATCATTTTTTAGTCTCAAATCTGATCATCAGGATCTTTTGAGGAGCGTTTGTTTCCAGAAGCTTTACTTTCTCTGTTCCTCAGCGGAGGAATGATCTTCATCTCACATCTTCTGAGGAGCGTTTATTTCTTCATCTCTCAATCAGCATTGCATTGCATTATATGTTTGGATCATTTCCATCTCATCTTACTGAGGCATATTATTGGAGATACAGTTTGAGCGGGTTGTTTGTGGGAATCTCTCTCTCAGTAACACACCTGCTGTTACTCAAGTTATAATCACAACATGTTTATCAGACCTACAGCAGCTCAAAACACTTTATCTCTCTCTCTCTCTGTGTTTTGTTCTTCAGGTATTTCTACACAATGAGTGCAGACAGACACACAGCAGCTCATAAACAGCTTGTCATCAATTAAACATGTTGACAGGCACACACACACACACACACACACACACACACACTCTTTCTCAGTGCTTTCATGCAGGTATATCAAACATTCTTTCAGGCACAGATCAGTTTACACAGAGCAGGAAGCTCCATTCAGCCCAAAACTGCAGCTACACGTCCAGTGTGTGTGTGTGTGTGTGTGTGTGTGTGAGTGTGTATAAATAGAGACAAGTACTTCAGGAAGTCTGAGCATTGCTGGTGGCTATACAGAAACCCCCTGACACACACACACACACAGGGTGTTGAGTGGCAGCTGTCGTCTGTGTCCTCAGGGTTTTACTCAACAATTAAACTTCCTGTTTACCAAACGGCCAAGAGTGTGTGTGTGTGTGTGTGTGTCCTCATCTACTGAGTTTCATTCATAAATACTATCTATCTATCTATCTATCTATCTATCTATCTATCTATCTATCTATCTATCTATCTATCTATCTATCTATCTATCTATCTATCTATCTATCATCTGAACACATGCAGACACACATTTCCTGTCAAACAGATGGAGTCTGATTGTCTGCAGGTGTGAAGGGCTTCTGTCTGTCTGTTCTCCAAAACAGGAAGTCAGGGATTCCCAGCACCGAGGACTTCCTCTCAGAGAGAGACAGCGAGACACAGAGCAACACAGGAAAGAGAGAGAGCATGACCTTCACACACAGGTGCCGTTTTTAACCCAGAGCTGTAAACACAGGAAATGACCTCATTGCCCACCGTTACATCAACATCACAATGAAAGCATCTCAGTGATCTTCTAGCATCTAACACTGACAGAGGCTTCCTCTGCATGAGCTCTAGTCTAGTGAGGATTGACTTTATACTCATTTCAGCTGCCATTCTATTGAATTTTTATAATCTATCTAGCAACATGCTAAAACACGTTAGCTGTGAGCTAGCTATTATTCATGATAGCAATGTGCTAAACATATTAGACACATGCTAGCCATGTGATAAACATACTAGAAATATCAGAAAAAAATACATCTTAGAAATATGCTTAAACATGCTAGAAACATGTTAACAACATGCTAATGTAGGCTAGCATAGTGTTAAAACAAGTAATGCATTTTAACAGCATTACTCAAGCTATCAATGCTTTAAACAAGTTAGAAACATGTTAACAAAATGCTAATTCATGCTAGCCATGTGATAAAAATCCAGGAAACATTCTAGAAACAAGTTCATTCATGTTAAACATGCTAAAAACATGCTTAATAATATCAACAATGTGCTAAACATGTTAGCCATGTGCTAAAACATGCTAATTTAGGCTAGTATGTGGTTAAAACATGTTAATTCATGTTAACCTGTTAAACATGCTAATTAACCCTGTTGAAAAAAACAACACATACTGGTTAGGTATGTTTTGAAGCATGGCAGCTGGTTTGAGCTGGTTTAAGCTGGTCTTTAGCTGGTCCGAAGCAACTAGCTCCTGCTCAGGACCAACTTAAGCCAGCTCATGACCAGCTTTTCAACAGAGAAAACATGTTAGCCATGTTTCAACAACATGATTGTTTAAGATATCAATGTGCTAAACATGTTAGAAACGTCAACAACATGCTAATTCATGCTAGCCATGTAATAAACATACTAGAAACACCCTAGAAACATGTTAATTCATGCTAGCAACATGCTAAAACATGTTAGCCCTGTGCTAAAACATGCTAGAACAATGCTAATGTAGGCTACCATAGTGGTTAATTCATCTTAAAATCTATCTATCTATCTATCTATTAGTTCAAACTGTTTTAAACTTTTAAAAACGTCAAACTTTCAGGCTACACTTTCTCAATCTAAAGTCTGTCATGATATTTTTTTTTTTATTCTAGTTGAATATGTTTTTATGAAGGTTGTAAAGTTGAAGGCAGGGAACAGAAAGAATGAGTGTGTGTGTTTATTAGCACAGTCTAGCAGTGATCTCATCTCATCACAACACACACCTGCACGCTAACCTCACAACACACACAGATGTGCAACAGATTTAGTGTCAGAGAGAGAGACAGATGTGTTTAACGTGTCAGACACGCCGCCGGTCGCACCTGCAGACCTTCTCAGAGGAATTCTGGGATGTGTGACGGAGAATATGTGCCGAATTGTGGCAGAGATACAGAAACAAACGTATGAAATAAAGCAGATGAGGATCAGAGTAAGACAGAAAACAGCTTCAGATCCACTGCTTCAGCTCAAGAGCTCAGTCTCTGAGCACAGAACAAACCCGACACTGCAAAACCACTCAAACATGCACAATATCATGAGGAATCGAAAGTTTTATATTTGAGAGTTTATAATTTAGCTACAATCTATCACAGTTCATTCTCTGATAAAAGTATTTGAGTATAAAGTCTGGTATCTTTGTTTTCATATTCGTTGCTATAAATCAGAATTTGTAAAGACCAGCTGCATGGTTTGGTAACACTGCAATAAGGTTATTTGGTTAACTTAAGTTGCATGCACTAGGTATCATAAACAAAAAATTAACAAGCATTAATTAATCTAAGATGTTCAATTGTACAAACATTAATGCATTTTTTTATTCAATTCATTTTGTGAATTAACATTCACCTAGATTCATAAATGGTATATGCATAATAAACGTAATTATTAACATTATACAATATAAACAACAAATGTAAAATAAGCATATACATATATATATATTTACCTATTTATTAACATTCACTGGACTGGAATTGAGAACCGCTGACCTAGAATAATAAATGTATATACACCTAATGTAAAAAAATATATATTTTTCTATTGTTTTAATTGTACATATTGAAGGAGTGGATGGCAGATCTACAATGGCCTTCATAATAATATTAATTATAACATTTCTTGAATAATTATTCATCAAAGTTACATTTATGCATGTTAGAGAATAAGTTGAATATAGCTTTAGTCTGCCTTTCTACTCTCTAAGAAGCTGCTCTCATTGTGTGTTTGAGACCATGCCCGATAAGGTTTAGGGCTGAGGCAACCTTGAAGTAAGATAAGTGTTTCTCTGCCTATGTGTGTCAGTATCTGTCTGTACAGGAAGAAGCTCAGACAGTCCCAGGAAAACGTTCAGGAGTTGATTCTAAGTGTGCCATTTGCATTTGGAAGCTGTTGCTGTGAACCACATCATGCGGTCAAAGCATCTCTTCATACAAGAGAAACAGACCATTGATGGGCTTCAAAAACAAAACAGATCCATCAGAGAGAGATAGCAGGAACGGCCAAATCAACAGTTTGGTACATTCTGAGAAAAAAAAAAGAACGAACTGGTGAGCTCAGAAACATAAAAAGACCTGGACGGCCACAGAAGACAACAGTGGTGATGATCAGAGAATCCTCTCCATGGTAAAGAAAAAGCCTTTCACAACATCCAGCCAAGAGAAGAACACTCTCCAGGAGGCAGACGTGTCCACAGAGAAGACTTCACCAGAGCAAATACAGAGGCTTCGCTGCAAGACTTTTTTTGACTTTGCCAAATAACATCTAAAGCCCGAGCACTTCTGGAAAAGCATTGTTTGGACGCTGAAATTAAGATCAACCTGTACCAGAATGACGGGAAGAAAGAAGTCTGGAGAAGGCTTGGAGCAGCTGATAATCAAAGCACACAGCATCATCTGAGAAACATGGAGCAGTGTGATCAGGAGCTGCATGGCTTCAGTGGCTCTGGGTTACTGCGGTTTAGTGATGATGAGACAGAAGCAGCCGGATCAATTCTGAAGTGTATAGAGAGATACTCTCTGCACACATTCAGTCAAATGCAGCAAAGCTGAGCGACGCCGACGCTTCTTAGTATTCCATTCAATTCAATTCAGGTTTATCTGTATAGCGCTTTTTATGATACAAATCGTTGCAAAGCAGCTTTACGGGAAATTAAGTTAAGCCACCCAGGAGATTTTGAAGGTAAAAAAGTTGATTATTCTGCAATGGCCGAGTCAATCTCCTGATCTCAACCCAATTGAGCAGCATTTCACCAAATTGTGTCAGTGTCCAAATATATATAGACCTAACTGTATACATATATGTTGTTGAAAACAGTAAGAAGTTTTAAAAAACCTAATGCAATAAATAAAATGAACCTTACTGTGAAGTGTAACTCAAACTGAAATTCAAATGAAATGGAAAAACACTTTCAGAAACCACGTCCTCTGAAAAATGGCCTATACAGCTGAACACACACACACACACACACACACACACACAGCAGACTGCGGCTGGACTCTGTGTGTGTTGGAGAACTAAACACATGTTGTGTGTTCTGGTAGGAATTAACTTCTCTGGGTCGGGCGGATGTGGCCTCAGCCTGAGCCTCCAGCCTCAATCAAGAGCAGCTAAAATTAGTGGCCAACTCGCTTTCCGGTAAGAAGATAATTCCCCCTTGATTGGAGAAAAAAGAAAAATAAAGAAAGAGGCAGAAGAAAGAGAGACAGAGAAGCCCAGAGGTCAAAACAGCAGATGATGCTTACTGAACTATACGACCCGGCACAAACATACAACTCAGAAAGAAGATATATATAGTTTGTGTGAAACTTTTCTTTGAAATAAATACTTTTTTTCATCAAGCATGCATTAAGTTGATCATAAAGTGCCAGTAAAGACATTTATAATGTTATATATGATTTCCTTTTGAGATAAATGCTGTTCTTTTGAACTTTCTGTTCATCTGTGAATCCTGAAAAATAAAATGTATCACAGCTTCCACAAAAATACTGTTCAGCACAACTGTTTTCAACATTAATAATAATCAGAAAAGTTTCTTTTAAAAGAATGATTCTTCTGTATATGTGACTTACACAGACTCTCCAGCTGAATGTCTGTCTCTCTTAAACATTAAAAAATGTAGATGAACAATGGAAAAAGCCTTGGTTCTTCTTTAGAAGTCAACTGTTCAGATTTAAAGTCTGTGTTGTGCTGAAAATAAAAGCAGTGAAAATGTACACATTGGAAATTTTACCTACTTTTCAAACATTTTTAATGAGCTTAAAAATCCTCAAGAAAGTCAAATGCTGCTAATGTACAGTTATAAAGCAGACGAGTTTGGTCCTGAGAGCTGCAGGTCGGATGAAGCTTTGCTTGTTGTTCTGTCTCTTATCAGACATCAGGAACTCTGGAGGGCAAATCCAGACGCTCGGTTGTTTAGTAACCAGCAGCTTCCGCTGAATAAACCGAACGAGAGCAGCAGATGGAAAATGATGTTATCAGAGCCGACGGGACTTCAGACTCATCTATGAGTGCTCGACGACACACACACACACACACAGACACACACACACACTAGTGGTTTATGGGGACTCTCCATAGGCGTAATGGTTTTTATACTGAACAAACTGTGTGTGCTATTGCCCTACACCAACCCTACACCTAAACTTAGCCCTCACAGGAGACTTTCTGCATTTTTAGATTTTCAAAAAACACCATTTAGTATGTTTTTTAAGCCTTTTGAATTACGGGGACATAGGCAGTGTCCTCATAAACCACCTTCATATTGTAATACCTCTGTCATACCCATGTCATTATACACATTTGTGTCCTCATAAACCACATAAACATGCACACACACACACACACACCTGCTTAGCACTTGATTTAGTGACATACAAGTATTCAGCCGTATAGAGTCACTGTAGATGTAAAGAACATGGACTTACTTAAAATATATATATATTTTTTTAGCTCTGACAAAACTCAAGAGTTCAGTCTGACTTGAAAACCATCAGATATATATACATATACATGTGTATATTTATATATATATATATATATATATATATATATATATATATATATATATATATATATATATGTATGTGTGTGTGTATATGTATATATATATATATATATATATATATATATATATATATATATATATATATATATACACTCACCTAAAGGATTATTAGGAACACCATACTAATACTGTGTTTGACCCCCTTTCGTCTTCAGAACTGCCTTAATTCTACGTGGCATTGATTCAACAAGGTGCTGAAAGCATTCTTTAGAAATGTTGGCCCATATTGTTAGGATAGCATCTTGCAGTTGATTGAGATTTGTGGGATGCACATCCAGGGCACGAAGCTCCCGTTCCACCACATCCCAAAGATGCTCTATTGGGTTGAGATCTGGTGACTGTGGGGGCCATTTTAGTACAGTGAACTCATTGTCATGTTCAAGAAACCAGTTTGAAATGATTCGAGCTTTGTGACATGGTGCATTATCCTGCTGGAAGTAGCCATCAGAGGATGGGTACATGGTGGTCATAAAGGAATGGACATGGTCAGAAACAATGCTCAGGTAGGCCGTGGCATTTAAACGATGCCCAATTGGCACTAAGGGGCCTAAAGTGTGCCAAGAAAACATCCCCCACACCATTACACCACCACCACCAGCCTGCACAGTGGTAACAAGGCATGATGGATCCATGTTCTCATTCTGTTTACGCCAAATTCTGACTCCACCATCTGAATGGAGTTCAGGAGATTGTCTTGACCAGGACCACACCCCTAAATGCATTGAAGCAACTGCCATGTGATTGGTTGATTAGATAATTGCATTAATGAGAAATTGAACAGGTGTTCCTAATAATCCTTTAGGTGAGTGTATATATATATATATATATATATATATATATATATAACATAAGTGCTGTAAAGTGACTAATCGCATCCAAAATAAAAGTTTTTGTTTAAATTATATATGTATGTGTACATTTATTATGTATATATAAATACACAAACATACAGTATATCATTTGAAAATATTTGCTTTTATACATTTATATATTCATATTCTTATATTTTATATTACATATAAATATATTTAATATATAAACAACATTTTTCTTAAATACATACATGCATATGTTTGAATTTATATATACATAATAAATATACACAGTATACACATTATGTAAACAAAAACTTATTTTGGATGCGATTAATCATTTGACATTGACAGCACATATACATTATATATATATATATTTAGATATAGCTATCAGATTATATAGTTTTAGACTTAAGATAATTAATTTTTACCTACACTTCTGGCCAAAAGTTTGAAATATTAAAGGGGTCATATGATGCGATTTCAAGTTTTCCTTTCTCTTTGGAGTGATACAAGCTGATTGTGTATAGATAAGATCCCTGAAGTTGCAAAGACAAAGTCTCAAAACCAAAGAGATATTCTTTATCAAAGTTAAGACTCTGCCACGTCCTCCTAAAACGGCTCGTTCAAACACGCCACACGTCTACGTCACGATGTGGGGAGATTTGCATAACACCGCCCAAATGTTCACGTGAGGAAAGAAGGAGTGGTTTCAGTAACCGCAGTAGTGTTGATGCAGCTGTGTCAGGGAGACTGTGTGTTTCTAGCTGAAAGCAAAAGCACTTTATTTGACCTTCTGAAAGTAGATGCATTTAGGAATCATTAAGATTCAACGCATTTTATGGACGACCGTTTCGTGAACCTAGGAGAGGAGGTCATTCTGACTTTGCTATGACAATCTGGCGCTTCTGAACCAGAGACTGTAAGTATGTTTTGTTATTAAAGTATTTGCTATTGACTGTTCAAATGCGGAGTTTTGCGCGTCGTGTGTGTGTGTGTGTGCTCGAGGGAGAAACGGTCACACAATTTCTGTGATCTGCAGCTGTATTTTCAGCATCATTACTCCAGTCTTCAGTGGCACATGATCTTCAGAAATCATAATTATATACTGATTTACTGCTCAACAAACATTTCTGATTATTAGCAATGTTGAAAACAGTTGTGCTGCTCAATATTTTTATGGAAACTGATACGTGTTATTTTTCAGGATTCACAGATAAATAGAAAGTTCAAAAGAACAGCATTTATTTGAAATACAAATCTTTTGTCTTTACTGTCAGTTTTGATCAATTTAATGCTTGCTTGAAGACTAAAAGTATACAGAAATCTTGCTTTGAAGTTTTAATGGTAGTGTATCACAGTTTTCTAAACTCAACTCAGAGTTCAAGCTTCAGCAGCACTAAAAATCATCATCAGGCAGCTTCTTCAATCCTCCCTGCTCTTCTTCTTTCCCGTCTTTTGTGAAATCGTCACGTCTGGGCCGGCTCTTCATTAGTGTCTTCCGCTGCTCTAATTGCTCTGGTTTTCCCGTCGCTGGCAGGCTGGTTTTTCCAGGCCTGTGTTTGTGTTTGAGGGAAGAGAAGGCTGTAATCAGAGATCCAAATGAACGCTGTGAGGGGAAGCGCCACGTCTTTTCTTAGCTCCAAACGTTACCGCGCTGCAAAAGGGACAAATTTTGTGGCTCCCCGCACGGAAGAGACGAGCTCTGGTGTCTCAGCCTGCTGTGTTTGACATCTGTTATGGGTTTGGAAGCTCTAACCTAGTGTTCTGGTCTCAAGATCTGATAGTTTAACACATTTCAGAGCTCAGACTGTTATAAAGGACAGAAACCAACTATATCCACTGCAAACTGAGCTGCTGTAAGTGTTTGCGATCGAGTGTTTTGGGACTAACAGGATTGTTTATTTGAGGATTGAAAGCTCAAAAAATAAATGCATGATACATTTCAGATATTATTCTCTGATAACTCTTAAATCTCACATGCACTTGTGTTGTTCTTTATAAGCATCTTGCAAACATTCGTTTTTGTGAATCGTAAGCATATACAGCATTTCGAAATGTCAGAGATGATGATTTTCAGTAAAGATTGAATAATGACATTTATGTCTGATACTCACGCAAAACTATTATATGACTTCAGGAGGATTGACATACAGCGCAAGACTGATTTACAACACCTTTCAAGTGTTTAGGGTCAGTAAAGACAATAAACTGACAGAAAGTGACAAAGACATTTATAATATTACCAAAGATTTCTATTTCTATTCATCTGTGAATTCTTAGAAATAAAATGTATCAGTTTCCACAGAAATATTGTGCAGCACGACTGTGTTCAACATTGATAATAATCAGAAATGTCAGTAAATCAGTATATTATTATGATTTCTGAAGATCATGTGACACTGAAGACTGGAGTAATGATGCTGAAAATACAGCTGACCATCACAGAAATAAATTACACTTTAACACATATTCACATAGAAAACAGATATTTAAAATTCTAATAATATTTCACAATTTTTACTGTATTTTTGATCAAATAAATGCATCAAACATCAAATTCTAAGTGAACTGTTCCTTTAAGCATCAGCAGCTTTGAGTGTTTGGGTTTGTTAGATCTATAAAAAAATAAACAGGAACAGAAACAGCCCATTGTGTGTGTTTGTGTGTGTGTGTGTGTGTGTGTGTGTGTGTGTGTGTGTGTGTGTGTGACTTCCTGCCGCCCACGACACTGCAGTAAACACTGCTCATATGAGGGCTGTTACAAAGTATCGCTCGGCAACAGAAGAATTCAACACACACCCAGTTTACAGGTCATCAAACACAGAGACAAAACGGACTTTTCTCAGTTAAATTCAGCAGATCTGATCACTCAGTATCTGTTCTGAGAAGAACCCAACTAAAAACAGCAAAACTACTGATTAGTTGCACAGTAATACTGCAGCTTGAGTTTTCTCCTTCAAATTGTGACATGACACTATAAAAACACCACACAACTAAACATTTACATCCAACCCAACTGAGAAACACACCGTACACTACATTTTTTTTCTTGTTTTCTAGTAAATCAAGATGCAAAGCGACTTGATAGTAAGTCTTGTTTTCTAATAATTTGATTTTGAAAATAAAATTGAGTTTAGGTTTAAAACAAGAATAAATATCTGCCGGTGGAGTCAGAAAAATCTACTTAATTCTAAGGGAAAACACGATTATTTTTCTGACCTCACTAACAGATATTTGTTCTTGTTTTAAGCTAAAACATTATTTTCATGCATTTCTCAGAAAACAAGACTTGATATCTTTAGTAATTTTGCTTGTCCAGTAATTGTATCTTAATTTAAGAATGTTTAGATATTTTTAATGGAATATAAAACAGGACAGAAATATGGAGGAACATCATTTTTGTGATGTACCGAGAATAAATAATGATATTATGACTGACTGACACTGATAGACACACTGTCTGTGTGTGTGTGTGTGTGTGTGTGTGTGTCTGTTTACAATTACTGAGCGCATAATGAATGTTCATCCAAAGAGACGCGCGCTGGCAGCCTCGTCCCTCGCTGAGACAGGAGAGCAATTAACACAGGAAGGAAGCAGAGAAAACCAGCCAAAAGAAAGACAGGCCAGCCAGAGGACGAATACAGAGAGAGACAGAGAGATACGTGAGGAGATGTGTTTAACAGAGACAGCCAGATCAATTCATCTCTCGAGGAGAGTCTGTGAGCTGCTTCAGGACAAACATTGCTGCTCTGCTCTTTAAATTAGATGCATATACATCTCTACAGAACATAAGAGAACGAGTGTCAGAGAAACAGACATCCAGCTGGAGAGTCTGAGTGATTCTGTTGGAGTCACATGCACAGAACAATCCTTCTTTTAAAAGCAACTCAGTTTAACTGTTTTCTATACAGTGACAGTCTCACTCAACACTTGTAGAATTCTAGAAGGCTCTTTAACAGATATTCACAGAGAAAACATAGTTAAGATTGTACAAATATTTCAATTTTATTACTGTATTTTTGATCAAATAAATGCAGCATTGATGAGCAAAAGACACTTTCTTAATTATTCCAAACCTTGACTAAATCAACTCTATATGACGTCACAAATATTTAACATCACAAAGAAGAAACCCTTTCCTTTATAATAAAGTGCACTGATGAATCGCTCACAATAAGACCAGGAGCATGAGTGAAGTGAATCAAGTTTAAACCGTTCATGCCTTCTCTGTTTGCAAAAACAAAACGCAACGATGCAATTCAGAATCAACAGAAGGCGGTGAATGAATCCGATGTGTTTGACTTCACAGATCATGAAAGCTTTCACAGCTCCTCTAATCCACCTGTAAGAGGCTTTAATGTGCTGCTGGGAGGCGAGCGGAGCAGAGGAGGATCCCCACGCTACCGGGACAGACAATGGGGTATTATTAGGGTGATCTGCCCCCGGTGGGGCACGAGGGGCAGATTTATGAGGCGCTGCATCTGTTACCGTCTGCGTGTGTGGAGGAGCGGTGTTAGGTTTCACAGACACTCATTCTCTCGGAGTGAATTACACTGCTCCGTTCTGTAGCTTTTACTATCAATTAGCATGATAACAGCATCGTGTGCTTAGAAAAGCCAAGTCACATTTAATTCTATAGCACTTCATACAATACAGAAAGCAGCTTCACTTCCTCATCACTCGGGATAAAACATCTGCTAAATGAAGAAATTTAAATAAACTGGAAAATTGAGACAACATGCAATTTAACTGATCAATAAACGTATTATAGTTAACTAAATCTAAAACTATAAAACATGTTTGTTGTTTGAAATAAAATAAGCATTAATTGAAATAATATATATATATATATATATATATATATATATAAAAACTTTCAACTTATTTAATTTCAGCTAGTTGCCAAGGCAACATTTCTTCAAATACTAAAATAAAATAAGCAAAATAAAAAGTTCATAGAAATATTATTTAAAAACTAACACAAATACAGCAACAATAACTTTCCAATTAAAGTGAAAAAATAAAATATGAAAAAGTTTAATTAAACTTGAACAAAAACAAAACTAATAAATAAAATGAGTAAAAACAACACATTAAAAAAACCTAATAAAAATATAGTAAAACTACCAAAACTTTAACTCAAATTTAAATGAAAACAGAAAATATAAAACAAAATCTAATTCAAAGCATAAAACTATAAATAAAAATAAAAACAAATAAATAAAAATGACAGACATAAACTAATAAAAATACAACAAAATTTGTAAAATATTAAAATAAAATTCAAAATATGACCAAAAACTATAAGAAATTAAATTAATAAATAAGAATTAATAAAAACTATAGTCATAAGAAGAATAAAAATACAGCAAAATTACCAAAACGTGAACTAAACTTTAAGTGAAAACAGAAAATACAAAAAAAAAAAAAATCTAATTTAAAATATGAACAAAAACATAAGCAAAAATTAAAACTAATAAATAAAACTAAATAAAAACTTACTCGAAAAAATTACTCGAACTTTAACTAAAATTTAAGTGGCAACAGCAAATATGAAAAATCCTACAAATGTGATCCTGCACAAGTCTTAACATTTCTATTGAATATATGAAGAAGTTTTTAAGTTGGTCTTTGTGGGATGGGAGGCAGCATGTGACACAGACGAGCAGAAAGAGCTTTAATCTTGAGGAGGGAGATTTCCTGGCTGCAGTTGTGGTGGTCTGATCAGCCGAAAGGCAAGACTGCACATGCTGGAAATCCTGGCAGATCTGCCTCACAAAGAGCCTTCATTTCCTGCCTCGCTCGATCTGTCGTCTCTGTAAAGCGCTAAGCCGAGCGGCGGAAGCGTCGTGTGTGTGTGTGTGTGTGTGTGCGCCTGATCTTTTGTGTCATCTAAACCCAGTTCCGTTGAGCTGAGCGCAAAGAGAATGTTTTCAACCGTCGCTCCAGTCCAGAATTACACAACAACCACAGCACCACCATAAAAACTACAAATATCAAAACGAGAACCATACCTGACAGTGGGGTCAGAAAAATAGATCGGATTGAAGCAAGTTGATTTTTCTTCTGAGCATATCGGCAGAGATTTGATCTCATTTTAACCATAAACTCACTTCATTTTGATGAATTTCTCAGAGAAAAAAGACTTGTTTCATTCTGCGTCTCAAGTAAATGTCTCTTGATTTAACAATGACCAAAAAAAAATATCAGTCAAAGATCAAAGTATGCAAAAATAAAAGTTGATGAAATGGTTGGGTGAACTGAATAAAGAAATCAAACATTTCATATTTCACCCTCAAATCAAAAGAATAATATAAAATACGTTTTGCATTCAAAACAAATACAAATTTGTATTATTCATACTCATTACAGTTCTGAAACTCATCCTGGACACTATGGACACAAAGGTCTTTTTTTTTTATTAATCTTTGTTTTTTTTACAGTAGTATTCATTTTTATTTTTAAAAATGTTTTAATATTTTCATTTTATTGTACAAAAAAGTATTTATTCATTTTTTCAAAATAGTTTTATTATTATTTTACAATAGTCTTTTGATTAATTTGTATTAATTTTAATTTTTTAAAACACGTTTATTATTTTATTGTACAAAGGACTTTATTAATTTTTATTATTTAAATTTAAGAAATAGTTTTGTATTTTTTTATTTATTGTACAAAGGACTTCTTTAAAATGTGTTTGTGTTTTTTGGTTTGTTTCATTTTACTTTGTTACTATTAATTATTAATATTTAAATTGTATCATTACCCTAATGATAATGATAATTTTCACATTACAATAATGAAAAGGTGAATGAAAAACAAAAACAATTACACAAAACTATTTCTTGCTTATTTCTGGTGAAATGTGACCTACACGTGTTCAGGTTTTGTGTTTGATACTGTATTTATGAATATGATTTATTCAATAAGATCCTCCAGTCATGTTTCAGAGGAGGCTGAGTTGTGTTTTTCAGCGTTTGCTGCAATCGGACACCGACAGGCTGCTTGAAGTCTGATAGCTGTCAGGATCTTTGTGCCGGATTTACAGGATTGTTCCTCTGTTCTCCGCAGCGCTGCGTTCCTCCCATCCTCCCTCCACAGATCCAGTTACCTGCTCCCCACACTGAGCCACGTCCCCCGGGGCCCCCACACACACACCATCACAGACACACACAATCACACACACACCATCACAGACACACACACACACACCATCACACACCACACCATCACACACACACACACACCATCACACACACACACACACCATCATCACACCATCTCACACACACACACACACACCATCACACACCCACACACACACACCATCACACACACATACTAGGGCTGTGTATTGGCAAGAATCTGGCGATACGATGCGTATCACGATACAGGGGTTGTGATATGATATATTGCGATACTGTAAGCAAGGCGATATATTGGGATATTTCTTATTTTAGGAACAGGATATATATTTTTAAGGAAAGCGGTCATTAAGAACACGCCACCATACGCAAACCTTAACAAAAAATAAATAAAAATAGTTTACCAGAACACACTGGGATCTGTATTAGTAATAATCAGTCCCTATAACACCCAACATTACTGAAGCACTTTCTGTGCAGGACGAGTAAATGGGGAAATATTCAAGTGCTTGCATGATTCTTTAGTTAAATGTATGCATAAAATGTATTTTATAAAAAGACAAAAAGATATATTTATAGACTCTACTTTAAAGGTTCACAGTTTAAGTTTACACTTGTGACATACAATGTCATAACATCTGATCTGAAGAAAAAATGACATCTGCTTAATATCAGTGAAAAATAAAGTGCTTGCAGGATTCCTAAAGAAAACTAAACAAGTGTAAAACAATCAAATAAATACAGATGTTAAACATTCTCTCATTCTCGCCGAGACCGAGACGCGAGCACCGCCCAACTGCACAAAACGCCCCCGAATTACGAGAGAAAGCTGCAGAACCGAGGTTTCGTTCGCGCCGCGGTCCCGGGGCGGACATTACCACAGAAGCCCAAATGATGCCACACTTCAGCTTCGTGCACCGAAACGAGAGCTGGAACAATTCTTTCATCCTCCATTACTGGCAGCGAACTATATTAACATTAGTGGAGTGCCCTGATGCTAGTGTTTCCTGTTACTGTTTAAGGCCAGAGATGAAGACTGATATCTAGCGGTCGGGATATGAACTCAAAACTAAACAACTGCCATGAATCCTGTATGATTTTATTTATTTAATATCGATATTCCATTTTGGAGAATCGATACAGTATCGCCAAACAAAATATCGCGATACTCACGTGTATCGATATTTTCCTACACCCCTCTCTCACACACACACATACACACACACTCTCACACACACACTCTCACACACAGACACACACACACAGACACACACACACACTCTCTCACACACAGATACACACACACACACACACACACTCACACATACACACACTCTCACACAGACACACAGACACACACATACACACTCGCACACACAGACACACAGACACACTCTCACACAGACACACATACACACTCGCACACACAGACACACAGACACACACTCTCACACAGACACAGACACACACACACACACACAGACACACACACAGACACACACACAGACACACACACACACACTCACACACAGACACACACAGACACACAGACACACATACACACACTCTCACACAGACACACAGATACACACACACACTCTCTCACACACAGACACACACACACACTCTCACACAGACACAGACACACACACACACACACAGACACACACACAGACACACACACAGACACACACACACACACTCACACACAGACACACACAGACACACAGACACACATACACACACTCTCACACAGACACACAGATACACACACACACTCTCTCACACACAGACACACACACACACACAAGTTTAAAGGCCTTGATAAGTCTTCCAATAACTATAATACTTCCTTCCTTCTGTTTTTTTTCCCCTCTTTCTTCAAAGAAAAACACTGTAAAACATCTTAAACGCGCGGCTCTGGCCTGAACAAACACAAACACAAACATTCCTGTTGTGAGCTTTAAGTGCTTCCGGTTTTGGCAGCTCTTCCCGAGGTTCTGGATCCCGTCGGGAGGATTCTGGACCGATCAGAGCCGAAGCGCTGCAGGTCTCACATTCTGCACTGCTTGTTTTTCTGAACGCTTTCATCAGACCGCAACGAGTCGAGCGGCGGATCAGCCAGCGGACAGATGACAAACGCAGCTCAGAGCCACATTTTACTGTCAGAGAGATGAGGGTTTTGGCATCATTTCTGAAAAATTGATTAAAATTAAGTGAGTTTTTGCTTCAAACAAGAACAAATGTCTGCCAATAGAGTCAGAAAAATGATCTTGTTTTCCATTTGAATCAAGTTTATTCTTCTGACTCCATTTGTGAAATTTTCTAGCATTTAAGAAATAATCACAAATAATTTTAAGTGCATTATCAAACACTCACTGAAGATTGATCCAAACGTCTCAGAGTTAATAATACAGCTGGACGTCCAGCAGAATTATGATTTTTTTTTATTACTTTAGTATTATTTGTATCTATAAAAATATTTTACAATGTTTTTATTAATTTTAAATGACATTTTATTTTACAATTGAATTTGAAGATTCAAGTAAATGTTTTAATTTTAATAATGATGCTCAACAGAAACAAATGTGAATATAAAGGAGGTGAAAATGTTTTTTCACAAAGTACTTTTTTTATTAATTTCTGATAGTTTTTTATATATTATATTTTATTATTAGTTTATTTTTCAAATCAAGTGAAACATTGAAGTGAAAAATGTTTCAAAAGTACAAAGTTTTTCATTTTGATGCATTTCTCAGAAAACAAGGCAATATAATAAGTCCTTTTTCATCTCCATGTATAGTATCTTGATTTAAGAATGTCTAGATATTTGTACTGGAAAACAAGACACAATACAGAGGAAGAACAGCAGGTTTTGCAGTGCATGCAATCTGAAATGCTCTGGAGTCAAAGCAGTAAACCGGACTGATCTGGTCTGGCGCCACCTTCTGTTTAGAAGCGGATCACAGGAGAAACTCACTGACTGCAACAAACCCCCAAACACCACAAAACAACTAAACACACTGGTTCAGACAAACACGACTGTCTGAAAAGACAAGAGACTACCCAATAAAACACTGCAGCCACACTGAAGCCTTATTAAATGTGGCAAATGATTCAAATGAGTCACAATCATCTTAAATTATAAGTGATTCTCTGTGGGAATCAACATTTTGTCCGTTGAAGGAGCGGAAGCTGCTTTATAGAAGGTCTGGAGACAGGTGAAGTGTGTGTGTGTGTGTGTGTGCGTGTGTGTCACTGGCTCTCACTGCAGACACATCACACTCAAGCGCTGACAGACATTCAGAGCAGGAGAACAACCAGATCACCTTTCCATCTCTCTCTCTGTCTGTCTCTTGCTCATTTTTCCCTTTTTTCCAAACAAACACAGCTGTGAGGAAACGATGTCTGAATTTCATTCTAAATGTCTGCATTAACGAGTCTGTGCATTTACATGACTCAATATCACAATACTGAACAATTCTGATTAATATCTGAATATTGATGAGCATGTAAATGTAGTCCTGACTGATATACAGTCATGGCCAAAAATATTGGCACCCTTGGTAAATATGATCAAAAAAGCTGTCAAAATTAATCTGCATTGTTAATACTTTTGATCTTTTATTTTAAAAATTCACAAACATCTAACCTTTCATTGGATAATAAGAATTTAAAATGGGGGGAAATATCATTATGAAATAAATGTTTTTCTCTAATACACATTGGCCACAATTAACGACACCCTTTTATTAAATACTTTTTAAAACCTCCATTTGTCAGTTTAACAGCTCTAAATGTTCTCCTATAATGACTGATGAGGTTAGAGGACACCTGACAAGAGATCAGAGACCATTCCTTCATCCAGAATCACTCCAGATCCTTCAGATTCACAGCTTCTTCTCTTCAGTTCACACTCATTTTCTACAGGGTTCAGGTCAGAGGACTGGAATGGCCAGCAGAAGCTTGGTTTTGTGCTCAGTGACCCATTTTTGTGTTGTTTTTGAGGTTTGTGTTTGGATTATTGTACGGTTGGAAGATCCAAACATGGCCCATTATAAGATTTCTAATAGAATCAGTCACTTATTGATTTTTTATCTGTTGGTATTTGATAGAATCCATGATGCCATGTGTCTGAACAAGATGTCCAGGACCTCCAGCAGAAATATAGGCCCACAACATCACAAATACAGCAGTATATTTCATTGTACACATGGGGTACTTTTGATCCCTGTGTTCACCAAACCCATCTTGAGTGTTTGCTGCTAAAAAGCTAATTTTTTAGTTTCATCTGACCATAGAAGCCAGTCCCATTTGAAGATCCAGTCGTGTCTGATAACTGAATATGCTGGAGTTTGTTTGTGGATGAGCTAGGAGAATTTTTCTTGAAACCCTCCCAAACAACATGTGCTGATGTAGGGGCTGTTTGACTTTTCTTTAAGGTTTTCTGACCCCGAGACTCAACTATTTTCTGCAATTCTCCAGCTGTGATCCTTGGAGAGTCTTTAGCCACTCAAACTCTCCTCCTCACCGTGCATTAGGACGATATAGACACACGTCCTCTTACAGGCAGTTTCATTACATTTTCCGTTGATTGGAAATTCATAATTATTGCCCTGATGGTGGAAATGGGGATTTTCACTGCTCTAGCTCTTTTCTTAAAGCCACTTCACTAATTTGTGAAGCTCAATTATCTTTTGCTGCACATCAGAAATATATTCTTTGGTTTTTCTCATTGTGATGGATGATTAAGGGAATTTGGGCTTTGTTTTCCCTCCTATTTATATTTCTGTGAAACAGGAAGCCATGGCTGGATAATTTCATGTTCATAATCACCCTAGAGTGCTCAAAATTGTGAATATGAATGTGAATATACTTCAGATATATTTTACTCTGAAGAATTTCTAGGGGTGCCAATAATTGTGTCCAACGTGCATTTGAGAAAAACATTTCATAATGATATTTTAAATTCTTATTATCCAATGAAAGGTTAGATTTTTGTGATTTTTTTTTAAATAAAAGATAAAAAGGTTTAACAATGCAGATTAATTTTCACAGCCGCCTTTGATCATATTTACCAAGGGTGCCGATATTTTTGGCCATGACCGTCTCAGTCTATCACTAAGACTTATTACACACACCACGACAAGAACGTCCCACAAACATCACCATCATTTAAAACACTCACAAACACACACACAACAACCCTCTCATTACATACAGACATAATACATACACCTTCACAAAACTTCATTATTTAAAGAAAAACACACTTACTTCCCTATATAAATTAGCACAAATTTCCACCATTTGTATGTGAAGTTAATTATAATGACTAGTCTGTCACAAACTCAAAAAAAAAAAAAAAAAAAAAAAAACCTTTACGAATATATATTTTTTTTTCTTCAAAAGAGGCTCCTCAAATATAAGTTCCTTTTGTCCCCAAAAGAAGTTATTTTTATTAATTGTTATGAATGATCTAATCATTAGGGCTGCCCTCAACTAAAGATTTTTCTGGTTGACGAGTCATTGTTCATTTTAAGTAGGGTTGGGTATCGTTGAAAAATTTTCGATATCGATACCAATCATCATTTCTATTCATTTATTCTAGGTTGTTAAAGAAAATCTTTATCAAGTTCAAGTTCACTTTATTTATATAGCACATTTAAAACAGCCACGAGACTGACCAAAGTGCTTCACAAAAGATACAGCATCATAAAAGTAATTAAAACAAGCAAACAGATTAAAACAACGAACCCAAATAAAACAGTACCAAAAAAAACTATACTAGGCAGGAATATAAACCTAATAAGCCAATGAAAACAGATGGGTTTTTAACAGAGACTTAAAAATGGTCACGCTCGGGCCATTCGAATTTCCACTGGCAGGTCATTCCAGAGATGAGGACCAATTACAGAGAAGGCACGGTCACCTCTACGTTTAAGTCTGGAGTGTGGAATTAAAAGAAGATTCTGGTCACCAGATCTTAAGCTTCTTGAGGGGATATACTGATGGAACAGTTCAGATAAGTAGCCGGGTGCTTGATTGTGCAAAGATTTAAAAACAAATAGTACAATTTTAAAATGTACTGGCAACCAATGAAGGGCCTTTAAAAGTGGAGTAGCGTGATCCCTTTTTTTCTTTTTCAAAAGAAATCTTGAGGCAGCATTTTGGATCAACTGAAGTCGGGCAATTTGGGCTTTAGAAATGCCACAGTATAACGAATTACAATAATCAAGACGTGACGTGATAAAAGCATGCACCGCCATCTCCAAAGTCTTATCAGTGAGGAAATGTTTAATTTTTGCAAGTATACGGAGCTGACGAAAACTGGACCCAATTACTGAAGAAATTTGTTTGTCGAATTTTAATGAGTCATCCAAGATTTCGTACCTGTGGAGACCTAAAAGCCGATAGGGATCCCAAGTCAAAATGAAATGCTTTTGTATGTTCTGAAGGGCCACTTTTCAGAACTTTCATAAGTGGGTGTTTCTTTCACCATATGTTTATTGTTATTAAATTCTGTGTTGTAGTATGTCTAATTATTTGAATGCATAAAAATAACTTAGTTTATTCAAATTTATTCTTAAGAAATTCTGTGTTCTGTATCTGGTTTTCAAATGAAGGCATAAAACATTAATTTCATTTATCTTTAAATTATTGAAAATCAAACTATTTATTTTGGCAAACAAAGGTACCTTTATTAAAAGTAAAATTGCCCATAAAAAGTAAAAATCATTTTAAACTTGTATGAAAAGATTAATATCCATCACTGATGTGAACTGACCACACAGAATATGAAGAATATCAAAAACTGTAGCTGTCCACGGTAGTCAGATATCAGCACAATAACACACAAATAAAATATTGTCTAATTATTGTTATCGAAACAAATCCCAAGAAATAGAGATATGTTTTTTTCTTCCAATATCGCACACTCCTAAGTGAGCTACTGTTCAGCGTCCTCATGGCGCTCATTTCTCTAGGTTAACATTAGATTGAGCGGCCATGTAAAGTTGCTAATACTTACATATTTGAGGTCGATGAATGATATGCGAGTGTTTGGATGTCCTGCCTGATGTACTGTATTACCACAGAGCAGCCGTTAACAATCTGTCCGTCACAGACTGCGTGATTTCACCTGTGGATTTTTTTTTCCTGAGACTAAAGCGAATAATACAATTTTGGTCGACCAAGCCTCTTCTGGTCGACTAACGGTTATAGTTGCCTATTAGAGGGCAGCCCTATTATTAACCATATTTAATTATGTAATAATATTATTCATTTTTTTTATTATTTAATAATAATTTAATAATTTAAAATTATAAAATAAAAGTTAATTATGACTACAAACATAAACCCTAAAAGAAAATACTTTAAGGATCTTTTTCTTTTCCAGCTGAAGTTCCTCAAATGTCCCCAAAAGGAGGTTTATCCAAACTTAAGGGATAGTTTTGGCACCAAACTATAAACTGCAGCAAAATAAACGCACTCTCATGACAGCTGAGGAGAGTTCAGGTGTGAGTTTGACACTGACTGTTTCTCCATTTGCTTGTGTGAGATTCAAATGAGGCCGTGTGTGTGTGTGTGTGTGAGACGGGTGGGTCCCGCAGGGGGTCTCAGACTGACGGAGGAGCTGTCAATCAGAATGAGTGACAGCTGCTGTGAGCCTCTGACTGCAGGAAGTGGAAGCTCTCAAACCCAGCAGGAGGAAACGTGTGTGTGTATCAGTCCTACCTTGTCAATCATATCAGGTCGGTTGGTTGCGGCGAGAACCGTGACATCTTTAAGCTGTTCGATTCCATCCATCTCTGTCAGCAGCTGAGCCAACACTCGATCAGCGACGCCGCCCGCCTGACCAGAGCTGCACACACAGTCAACACATCACGCTCAATCAGCACGCTAGAAACTCAAGACAAGCACAAATACTGTCCCTAGCAACCCCCCAGTGTCTAGGGTGTTCTTAGGGTGTACTCAGTGGTTGCTAGGGCGTTGCTGTGTGGTAGCTAGGCAGTTCTGCTTTCCCTGGCAACTCTGGTGTCCCTGGGGTGGTTGCTAGGTCATTGTTATATTGTTGATAATGTGCTTTGAAACGTTGCTAAGGCGTTGCTATGTGGCTTCTAGAGTACTGTTGAGCAGTTGCCAGGGTGTTCTCTGTAGTTGCTAGGGCATTGCTATGATGTTCTGGATGGTTGCAATGTTGTTAATAGGCAGTTCCTAATTTGTTCTGGGTGTTTACTAGGGTGTTGCCAGGTAGTTGTTTAGGGTCAACTCAGTGGTTGCTAGGGTGTTGCAATGTGTTTGCGAGCCAGTTCTGTTGTTCCTAGCAATACTGGTGTCCCTGGGGTGGTTTCTGGGCATTGCTATGTTGTTGCTAGGGTGTTCTATATGGTTTCTGGGATGTTTCTAGGGCTTTTCTATGTGGTTGCTAGAGTGTGCTCAGTATTTTCTAGAGAGTTGCTATGTTGTTGCTATGGTTGAATGGTTGCAATGGTATTAATAGGCAGTTGGTAGTCTGCTTTAGGTGGTTGCTAGGCCTTTGCTAGGTTGCTGCTATGTGGCAGACCTGGGTGGGTGCTAGGGCATTGCTATGTGGTTGCTAGCCAGTTCTGCTGTCACTAGCAACTCTGGTGTGGTTGCTCTGCAGTTGCTACAGTGTTCACAGTAGTTTCTAAAGTTGATATGTTGTTGCTAGGGTGTTCTGTTCTAAGGTGTTGTTAGGCAGGTGATAAAAAGTTCTGGTTGGTTGCTAGGGTGTTATCAATAGTTGATAGGGCATTGCTATGTGGCTGCAAGAGTGTTCTGGATGGTTCCTAAGGTGTTGCTAGATAGGTGCCAATTAGGTTTTGATGATTGCTAGGCAGTTGTCGGACCATTGCTATGTGGCTGCTAGGGTGTCGCTGGGCAGGTGCTGGTTGGATTCTGCAGTATTTCTGTTGGGTTCTGCTGAATAAGGTTTCAAATGAACTGATTCTGTAGACAGATCAGTGTGTGTGTGTGTGTGTGTGTGATTGATTAAAGGTAAACATTCATCAGTAAATCAATGTGTCACTCTGAATTCAATCCAGTAAATGAATCTCTGACTCAGCAGAACAATGTGTGTGTGTGTGTGTGTGTGTGTGTGAGAGAGAGAGAGAGTTAGAGAGATTCCTGTCAGAAGCTTAAAACACGGGGCACTTTATTAATTAAACAAGCAAAGAGCCAAACAAATAAAAACATTTGATGACTCAGTGTTTCAGATTTACACACACACACACACACACACGTTGAGTGTTGGAGCTCAAACACTGGGACATCAGCAGTGTCAGGTGGAGTCACCACCAAAAAGACAAAGGACCAAAACAGGTGGAGAATCCAGTCACATCAGCTGCGGCTCCATACAGACAATAGCTATGTTTCCATCCAGAGTTTCAAATTAAACTTATGTGCAAAATTGGAATATCCCATAAAACATTTGCGAATAAAGCATCGTTTCCATCCAGTTGAAGGGAACAAAATCGTCACTTCCTGATTAACTTGCACTAAATAACATGAAGAAAAAAATAATTTGCTGCTGTGGGAGAAGGCACTGTACATAATAATGTTTATATATACGATAAATTACGAGCTTCAGAGCACGCAGACGAAACACGGTCATGTTATCTTCTTTTTGGAGCCTGCTGTTTGGGAACGCAGCTCTGGGAGTTAATTATAACAAGGCACTTTGACGAGACTTTGCTCAAGCATTTTAGAATGACAAAACTAGCATTTCAGATGCTGTGAAATGAGATCGGTCCATTGATTGGTCCAGTTATGCTGTCCCATCGCAAAGTCACGTCTTTTTGATGCGCATTAAGGAATTTATTCGGTAAAAGT
Organism: Barbus barbus; assembly: GCF_936440315.1. NCBI lineage: Eukaryota > Metazoa > Chordata > Actinopteri > Cypriniformes > Cyprinidae > Barbus > Barbus barbus. The sequence goes on along the minus strand of NC_136761.1, from coordinate 28,216,760 downwards.
GTTTCCATCGTAGTTTATGTGCATGTTTTCTTGCCGGATAAGAAATATATCCTACTTAGGTGAGCGCATAAGTTTTTTTATGTGATTTTTAGAATTTATGCGCATCTTGGCATTTCCATCCAGCGTTTTTTGATGCGATATCCCAAAATGCGCATAAAAATAGGTGGATGGAAACATAGCTAATGAGTCTCATTTACTAACACCGCATACACATTCATTTATTACATTTTGAAGCAAATATTTAATAGAACTGCCTAGCAACCACATGGTAACACCCTAGCAACCACATAGAAATACCCAAACAACCACATAGCAACACCCTAGCAACTGCCAAGAAACCACATAGCAATGCCCTAGCAACTACTGAGAACACCATACACCGTGAAAAATAAAAACTGAAAATGTTCTGGTAATTTTCTGCCAGGACATTATCTAGTTTTACAGACATTTCCATTAAGCCTAAAAAACAATGCAATGAAATGTGCAAAATTCAGTAGGTTAAACACGTGTGAAAAAAAGCCTTCAAATTACAGTTCATTCTGCCCTTCTTTACAATTATTTTTTACAGTGTAGGAACTGCCTATCAGCCACATAGCAACACCCTAACAACTACCCAGACCACCTTACCAACCACATAGCAATGTCCTAGCAACTACTGAAAACGCCCTAACAACTGCCTAACAACCACATAGCAACACCCTAACAACTACCAAGAGCACACTAGGAACTGCCTAGCAACCACATAGTAACACCTAGCAACCAAACTGATTAATTTTTGTACTGAAATTTAGTGTACAATTAAATACATTTTATCATCCACAGAGTGAATGAGACTTTTCTGCTTGTTTGACTGTAGTTTGATTTCTGATTTACTACATTATTTCCTACTGTATTTTAGTGTGTGATTCCCTGAACAGGAACTACAGCAGAATCTCCATCTGTTTTCAGCGAAACAAAGACGCACTTGTGTCTGTAAAGCACAGATGTTCCTCTGTGTGTGTGTGTGTGTGTGTGTGTGTGTGTAGAGCAATAACGTTCTCCCACATGTCAGAACAAAACACATTTAACACCTTAATACTAACAAAATCATATGTTCACATGATCAGATATTAGTGTGGATGATGTGTGTTATGTATCATATCTTGTCGTTTAGTTGCCAGTACTGACAATGAGAACAATGCTTTAGTAATAAAGTGATTGATGATTGTGTCGTTACCTTCCTCTTGCCGCTGCTAAAGCGTCGATCTCGTCAAAGAAAACAATAGATGGAGCAACTGTTCTGGCCTTCCGGAAAACCTACACACACACACACACACACACCATTAAAGGTTCAGAAACACAGAAAATGTGTGCGCTGTCCCTTTAATTGACTATTTACAAACCCAAATGTCGATCTAAACTCATATGACACTTTAAAATGAATTAAGTCTGTTTCTCACACAAAGCATCATATGACTTCAGAAAATTTGAACTTTTCTTAAAAAAAAAAACCGTCTTAAAGTAAGACACTTACAATGGAAGTTTAATCCATAATTCATCAAAATACTCACTCGTCTCACTATACAGCCACAAGACGTAAACGATAATGTGTTAACATGATTTCAGTGTGGGAAAAAAAAAAATAATTTACTAATGATTTGTGTAAAGTTGTGAAATTTTACTTCAGCATGACAATGTAACACCGTAAACTCTAAAACAAATGTAAAAATTCACATTTAAAAAGCTTTAAATCTAAAAAATAAATAGTTTTAATAGAATTCATGTAAGTGCTTTTATAAAATTATAAGCTTCACATTTCCAATTTTAAATCCTCAAAAAGTGTAAAAGTAACCTGCATATATACAGCATAAAATTGACAGTAAAATGATTTAAACAGCTTTACAGCTCAAATAAAACAAGTTAACAAAAAAAATTAATACAAGCGTTTTCATAAAACTATAAGCTTCATTTTTAATTTTTAAATCCTCAAAAGTTTAAGTGTCTCGCCGTATCCTACCTTATAAACCCTAGAACGACTGTACAAATTATGATTTAAGCAGCTTTAAAGTTCAAATAAAACATGTTAACAAAAGAATTCATTCCAGTGCTTATGATTTTCTATTTTAAAATCTGCCAAAAAAGTAAAAGTAACCTTAATTTTTACATCTTAGAATGACTGAAAAAAATTATGATTTAAACAGCTTTACAGATCAAATAAAACATGTTTTTGGTTAAATATTAATGCAAGTGCTTTTATAAAATTGTAAGCTTTGAACTGCTGCTTTTAAATACTCACAAGTTTAAGTGTCTCACCGTAACCTGCTTTTTACGCCTTAAAACAACTGTAAAAAATTGATGATTTAAACACCTTTACTGTTAAAATTAAGAAAAGTTGAGACACATTTTCAATCAAATCACATTTTTAATTCATAAAAAGTTCATTTAATTTGTAATAAGCCTCACATTTCTGATTCTAAATCCTCCAGAAGTGTAAAAGTATGTTTTTGCAAGTCTAACATTTTTGTAATTTCATTTTATTTTTCAATTTTCAATTAAAAAATTTTATTTTTATTTTATTTTTATTTTTTTTAAATGTGTTATTTCCTGCAGAAATCGACATGAGCTTTGTTTGTAAGTCGCTTTGGATAAAAGCGTCTGCTAAATGACAAAGTAAAAGTAAGTAAAGTAAAAAGCTTAACTTGTATAGGAGCTGTAAAAAGCCCTCATTGTAAAGGAAAAGAGCAAAAGGCAGAATTCATAAAACCTTCTCCTTTTGCATTTCATGGAAGAAAGAAAGTCATACAGATTTAACATAACATGAGTATCAGTAACAGTGATTTTGTGACTTTGATCAGGTGCATACGGGCGTCTCTCACCTCTCGAAGCGCTCGCTCTGATTCACCCACGTATTTACTCAGTAACTCTGGACCCTGTCGAGACACAATAAGCATCATCAATACTTTAATCAATCACCAATGCATTACAGAGCTGTAAAGATGAAACTGAACGTCTAAAGTGCATGTTAAAGTATGTTTCTGGCCTAAACAGCAGCAGATAAGCAGCGAGCGAGACAGATCTGAGCATGTGAGAATAAACGGCTGGTTAAACATCAGCAGCACTGAGAGATTAATGAGACTATAACCTGGACAGGACCTGAGACAAATAACTACTAACCGGCACAAAGACTGAAGAGCAGAGCCGGATAAATACTCTCTCTGAAGTCAAGCTCACTTCCTCTCGTCCTACAATGCATTTCAACACCTCCTGACACACACACAGGCTCTGGGTTTTCTCTCTTGCTTTGAGAGATTGATATCGGCTCTGCTACAGAAATGTGAGCGTCTCTCAGACTAAACATCCTCCTGTGAGGGAATTCACTCCAAACAAGCCTGATCTGATCAAGATGACACACGTTCACACATACAGATCTCCAGCTACTGCTGATGTGTAGATGGAGTAGACTTCTATCGTTTTCATATCAAGATAATTATAATGATTGTAAACGAGCACAATCGCTACAAGAGAATTTGCAGAAATACTTTATCAATTAATTTTCAGCGGAGGACATCCTACGGAGGCTCATTTCTATCACTGAATAAAGAAAAAAAGGTAATTGTGACTGTATCTCACAAATCATACTTCGTTGCGCAATCCTGAGTTTATATCGCGCAATCCTGAGTTTATTTATTTATAAAAAAAAAAAAAAAAGTTATTTATAAAAATCCTCAGTTTATATCGCGCAATCCTCAGTTTATATCGCGCAATCCTGAGTTTATTTATTTATAAAAAAAAAAAAAAAGTTATTTATAAAAATCCTGAGTTTATATCGCGCAATCCTCAGTTTATATCGCGCAATCCTGAGTTTATATCGCGCAATCCTGAGTTTATATCGCGCAATCCTGAGTTTATTTATTTATAAAAAGTTATAAAAAAAAAAAAAAAGTTATTTATAAAAATCCTCAGTTTATATCGCGCAATCCTGAGTTTATATCGCGCAATCCTGAGTTTATATCGCGCAATCCTGAGTTTATATCGCGCAATCCTGAGTTTATTTATTTATAAAAAGTTATATAAAAAAAAAAAAGTTATTTATAAAAATCCTCAGTTTATATCGCGCAATCCTGAGTTTATATCGCGCAATCCTGAGTTTATATCGCGCAATCCTGAGTTTATTTATTTATAAAAAGTTATAAAAAAAAAAAAAAAGTTATTTATAAAAATCCTCAGTTTATATCGCGCAATCCTGAGTTTATATCGCGCAATCCTGAGTTTATATCACGCAATCCTGAGTTTATTTATTTATAAAAAGTTATATAAAAAAAAAAAAGTTATTTATAAAAATCCTCAGTTTATATCGCGCAATCCTGAGTTTATATCGCGCAATCCTCAGTTTATATCGCGCAATCCTCAGTTTATATCGCGCAATCCTCAGTTTATATCGCGCAATCCTGAGTTTATATCGCGCAATCCTCAGTTTATATCGCGCAATCCTGAGTTTATATCGCGCAATCCTCAGTTTATATCGCGCAATCCTGAGTTTATATCGCGCAATCCTCAGTTTATATCGCGCAATCCTGAGTTTATATCGCGCAATCCTGAGTTTATATCGCGCAATCCTCAGTTTATATCGCGCAATCCTGAGTTTATATCGCGCAATCCTCAGTTTATATCGCGCAATCCTGAGTTTATATCGCGAACAGTAAGATTTTTAATGTGTTTTAAAGAAGTCTCTTCTGTTCACCAAGCCTGCATTTATTTGATCCAAAGTACAGCAAAAACAGTAACATTTTTAAATATTTTTACTATTTAAGGTTTCGGGTTTCTTTGATGAATAGAAAGTTCAGAAGCATTTATCTGAAATAGAAATCTTCTGTAACATTAAATGTCTTTATCATCACTTTTGATCAATTTAAAGCATCACTGCTAAATAAAAGTTTATCAAATACATACATTGTATTTTCTCTCAACTCTGAGGAAGACAGTGCTAGGATGCTCCAGGACAGTTTGGAAAACCATTTCAGAGACAACATGTTCTTAATGTGCCTGTATTCAGAGCTGATCCTAGACTTTTGGGGGCCCGTCGCAAAACGTCTCGAATCTTACTCGCGGAAAGCGCTTGAGAAACAAGTGTCTCTTCTGCGGCTAGCTATGCTTTCAAATCGTTTTTTTAGTCTCGAGCAAGAGACTTTATGACATTCACGTTACATGATTTGACAGATTTTTACGTAGAAAGGGCGACAGCGCACTGCATTAAAATAAATGATCATTCATTTTTCATAACTGCTGGCCAAATTCAAAAACAAAACTAAAATGAAATCATCTTTGAGAGCAAGGGGGCCCCCTGGTGTTTCGGGGGCCCTAAGCAGCTTGCATATTCTGCGTATAGGGAGGATCGGCTCTGCGTGTATTGAAGAGCGCGTCTGAAACGTCTCCTGTTTGATGAGCTCGTAAAGACGTTCAGCGACTGAATAAATTCACTTCTTGTCAAGAAAAAACTGAATTAGCAGTTATGAGTGGGGTGGCCAACCCTAGGCCCGTCCCTGCATTAAATAATTTAAAAAATAATTTAAATGCATTAAACTGAAAAAATTAATCACCTGCGTTAACATGCTAATTTTGACTGTACTAATATATATATATGTATATATGTATATATATATATATATATATATGGACTCCAAGCTTTCAAATGGTAGAGTGTGTATAATGTTACAAAAGCTTTTTTTTTTTTCAGATAAATGCTGATCTTTGCATCTTTCTATTCAAAGAATCCTGAAATAAAATTACTCAACTGTTTTCAACATTGATAATAATCATAAATATTTATTGAGCAGTAAATCAGTATATTATTATGATTTCTGAAGATCATGTGACACTGAAGACTGGAGTAATGATGCTGAAAATACAGCTGCAGATCACAGAAATAAATTACAGTTTAACACATATTCACATAGAAAACAGCTGTTTGAAATAGTAAAATTTTTTGCTGTACTTTGGATCAAATAAGTGCAGGCTTAGTGAGCAGAAGAGACTTCTTTAAAAAACATAAAAAATCTTACATTTCAAAAACATTTGACTGGTAGTGTATATTTGTAATATTCTTACGTTTTCTGTTTTTGCTCCATAACTAAACGCTGTAAGTTAGACACCACACACACACACTTATTATGTACCTTAATGGACAGGAAGTTGAGCTGGCTCTCGTTGGCTAGCGCTTTAGCGATCATGGTTTTGGAGCATCCCGGCGGTCCGTACAGCAGAACTCCTTTAGGTGGCGTTATACCCAGCCTGATGAAGGCCTCGGGGTGCCGCAGGGGCCATTCAACCGCCTGCTTCAGCGCCAGCTTCACCTCCTCCATCCCACCGATGTCACTCCACCGAACCTAAACACACACACACACACACAATACAGTTTGATTCATTTGCATTACAGGATCCAAATCCTGAGCTGTGATTGGTCCATCAATCTGTCAATCAGTCACTCTGAAAGTTGATAATCAGTCTGTTAATCGCTGCATCTGAAGGTTTTTTATTAATTCATCATCATTCTTCAGATGAACACTGTACCTTTGGCACGTCGATGGCCACCTCTCTCATTGCGCTGGGTTTGACCTCTGTCATGGCCAGCCTCAGGTCAGAGGTCGTGACCTTTACACTGTTCATCACCTGGACGTCAGAGAAAGCAGGTTTGGATCCTAAAACCCTCCTCAGTGCGTGAAGACCTGCAGAAACACAAAAAAGACCATCAGATCAATCTGAGCACATTCAGAAACATTTGTTTTACCAGTTAAAAAGTTTGGAATTATTAAATTGATCAAAAGAGACGGTAAAGATATGCATGTTACAAAATATTTATATTTCAAATAAATGCTGTTACTTTCTATTCATCTGTGAATCATTAAAAATAAAAAGCATCACAGTTTCCACAAAAAAAAAAAAAAATTGTGCAGCACTGTTTAACACTGATAATAATCAGAAATGTTTAATGGATATTCATATAGAAAACAGCTGTTTTACATTCTAATAATATTTCAGAATTTTTACTGTATTTTTCATCAAAAAAGGGACTTTTCACATTAAAAAAAAAGACTAGTAGTGCATTTCTCTAGTTTTATCTAGTCGCAGTGTGGACTCTAAAACCAGAAAAGCACAATAACTGTTGAATTCCTGAAGAGATCTGACTGCAGAACAGAGCTAAACATGAGTAAACGATGACAGAACCGCTGTAGCACCAGCTCTCTCTCTCACACACACACACACACACACACACACACACACACACACACACAGGACAGATAATAAGACCCAGCTGAAGCGGCTTCATCTGCTGAATCCAGCCAGAGACGCGGTCTAATCTCTGTTTGAGCTGATTTATTTGAGAGCAAACATCCCGCAGGCTTTCCGCCGCTCTGATCGGATGTGAATCAAACCTGACCTGCTGCTCTCTGGAGATGACGACATCAAACAGGACTCACAAACAGAGAGACCAGAGACCCTGCCTACAATTAACACGGTTAAAAACAGATCCCCTGGAAATCCAGCTAAAATAATCATCAACACTGGGTCAGAAAGCAGAAGATCACTGGCTGTAATTCAGTGAGGAAGATCACACAGAGAGGTTTAAAGCAGGGCTCAGATCCGGTTCAAGCAATGAAATTTGGACAGGAACATAACCCGAAACACAAACAAAATCTAATTATTTCCGAACAGAATCGAAAATTTTAAATAGCCATTAATAACCTTATTTTTTCATTCCATTTAATTTCTGAATTTTGCAGTCAAACAATCAGGAATTTCAGTACACTGGAAAAAAAGGTTTTCTTAATTAGTATTTTTGTCTCGTTTTCTAGTATAAATATCTACAAGTACTTGAATCAGGATGCATTTACTCAGTGACTTAAGATATTATGTCGTCTTGTTTTCTGAAAATATTCTACAAATTTTGTTCGTTTCTGCTTAAAACAAGTAAAAATATCTGCCAATGGGGTAAGAAAAATAATCTTGTTTAGCCTTTGAATTAAGATTATATGTGTGACCCTGGAGCACAAAACCAGTCATAAGGGTCAGTTGTACTGAAATTGAGATTTATGCATCATCTGAAAGCTGAATTAATAATCTTTCCATTGATGTATGGTTTGTTAGGATAGGACAATATTTGTCTGAGATGCAACTATTAGAAAATCTGGAATCTGAGGGAGCAAAAAAATCTAAATATTGAGAAAATCTCCTTTAAAGTTGTTCAAATGAAGTTCTTAGCAATGCATATTAATAATCAAAAATGAAGTTTTGATATATTTACGGTAGGAAGTTTACTAAATATCTTCATGGAGCATGATCTTAATATCCTAATGATTTTTGGCATAAAAGAAAAATGTATAATTTTGATCCATACAATGTATTGTTGTCTATTGATACAAATATACCCCAGCGACTTAAGACACAGGGTCACATATATACACACACACTCATATTATATGATACATGGAATATTTTATATTACATATACATTTATACCATTGTATATACAGTACATAATGTGCACATTCATATCTAGATGTATATTACACTAATTATTCTTCTTTATCTAATCAGTTTTTTCTTATTTCTCCATAACTGTTCTTTATATTCATCATAGAGATAATCAAACAATCATTTATTCTCACTAATTTGTCATTTAATGAATGCTGAATGCTTTTTTTGTGAATTGTGCTCGTGATATTTAAAATAAAAGATGAAAACAGACAAAACATGAAACAGCTCCTGCATCATTAAAAGATGACGTTCTGCATTTGACTGAAGAAAGAAAGAAGGAAATGAAGAACAGAAGAGATGATGGGTAAAGCAGGCATGTTTTAGATCTTTCTCGTTCCTGTATTACACACAGCTGCAGTGAAGAAAAATACCAGCACTTATATATAATACAACAGAAAGAACAGACTCCAGAGGGAGATGAGGACATATACGCCCCATAAACGCTTCCGGTTTATAAACATGACACTCATATAAACCCGGCGTGGGGTGTGTGTCCGAAAACTCATCTGGCTGTAAAAGGAAAGCGCGAGCAGCAGAAAGACTTTATAAGGAAGAAACTGTCCTTCACACACACACACAGAGACACACACACACACACACACACACAGAGAGACACACACACACACACACGGGTGTTTATTCTCCTTTAGGATCATTCAGTGTGATTTATACGCTTCTCTTCTGCCTTTACTTCATGAAAGAAAAAGCCAGACAAACACTTTTCAGGACAGATCCATGATAAAATCACCCTATCACATACGCTAGACGTCCAGGGCCAGATTCATGAAACATTTTTATGAATATATTTCTTCTTAACAGCTATTCGTAAAATAACATTACTGAATATTTTGTAATTTTGAATATAGGGCTGATAGATGGATAAATATCTCACTTAAGATGTACTGATGTGAAGTTTTAAAGTAAGAATGTGTTTTTTGGGAGTATTTTTGTGAATCCAGCCCCTGGCGCTGATGCAGTGGATTTGGTCAGGTGGAGCGTTTCAGTGTGTTTCTCTGCAGCAGGTCATTCAGAGGAAACTGCGCATTATTGATCAGACACGGACTGGAGATCAGTTTCAGTCAATGAGGGAGACTTGAGCTCCGAGTGACTGAATGCTGAGCACACAGAAACATCACAAACACAGATTCACTCTCACTTACACACACACACACACACACACAGATTCTCTCTCACTTACACACACACACACACACACACACACAGATTCACTCTCACTTACACACACACACACAGATTCTCTCTCACTTACACACACACACACAGATTCTCTCTCACTTACACACACACACACACACACACACACACACAGATTCACTCTCACTTACACACACACACACACAGATTCTCTCTCACTTACACACACACACACACACACACACACAGATTCACTCTCACTTACACACACACACACAGATTCTCTCTCACTTACACACACACACGTCACACACACACACAGATTCTCTCTCACTTACACACACACACGTCACACAAACACACAGATTCTCTCTCACTTACACACAGACACACTCAGTCACACAAACACACACACTCAAAGTGTCACACACACAGACAGACACACACACACAGCTGTGTTGACCTTGCCAAAGAAAACCAACCCTCAGAGATTTACTGATGGAGTACACAGACTCAGTCTATTTTTACATCTCTCTCTCTCTCTCTGTGTGTGTGTGTGTGTGTGTCTCGTCCGTGTGTGTCTGCATGTCTCCACAGGAAGTGCTGTTGTCTGCAAGCATACAGGTCATTGTGACCTTAAAGACCCATTCAACCTCGAGAATGAGAAGAGAAACAAACATCTGCAGCGGACAGTGAATAAAGGATGAACCAGGAGGAGATTGAACTGAAGAGATAAAGTTCAAAGGTTTGGGAACAGTAGAAATTAATGCTTTTATTCACTAAGGAGGCATTAAATTTATCAAAAGTGCCAGTAAATACATTTATAATGTTACAAAAAAAATTATATTTCAAATAAATACTGTTCTTTTGAACTTTCTATTCATCTGTGAATCCTGAAAAATGAAATGTATCACAGTTTCCACAAAAATATTGTGCAGCACAACTGTGTTCAACATTGATAATAATCAGAAATGTTTGTTGAGCAGTAAATCAGTATATTATTATGATTTCTGAAGATCATGTGACACTGAAGACTGGAGTAATGATGCTGAAAATACAGCTGCAGATCACAGGAATACATTACAGTTTAACACATATTCACACAGAAAACAGCTGTTTTAAATTATAATAATATTATATTTTTTTACTATATTATTGATCAAATAAATGCAGCTTAAAGCCCCATTCACACCAACTGTTATTGTTCTTGGTGTGACCGGCATTAATGCAACTAGTGGAACACATTAATGACATCATATATCAATACGGCTATAAAATAATAATTTTATTTTACATTAAAACTAACATTTTGTTTTGAATGTAAAATAACATTTTACAATATGTTATCATGTAAAATGAGCTGCTGTGCTCACTTGCTCTTAAAATACTCCCTCATTTCTGCTCAGATAAGAGTAAGACATCTTTCAGATCTGTAAAGACCGTTTATGTGTGTGCTCTCAATAACAACAAAACACTGCGCTTTTGTGAAATAATGAAAGTAAACAGGATGTGTTTTCTGTCTCGGTCTCTGAACTTGAAACTCTGTATACTTTCCTTACAGACAAGAAAATATCTCTATAGAGAGCGAAATGTCTACTTTTAAATGAACTAATTCAAATGGGAAACAAATATTCTCAGATTATGTAATCCATTTTTCCCAGACACATTCATAAGCACCGGTGTGCTGTGGCACGCTTTATGTGTGCGCTTATAAGGCTATGTAGACAATTAAAGGTTCATTATTGTGATTTAAATGGTTTAATAAAAGTGAGATTAATCGACTAATGCTTCAAACGAACGACTACTAGTCGACCAGAAGAATCTTTAGTTGAGGGCAGCTCTAGTACTCATAATAATCATAATAAAGCGCAGCATCACTCACCAGCTTCCTTGCAGACGGCGGAGAGGTCGGCTCCCACGTATCCGTGCGCGGCGTCGGCGATCTCCCGCAGATCATCAGCGCTGACGGCACAGGGCATGGAGCGCAGCTGCTTCTGCAGGATATCCATCCGGCCGTCTGCGCCGGGAACACCGATCTCCAGCTCCTTATCGAAGCGTCCGGGCCGCCGCAGCGCCGGATCCAGAGCATGAGGACGATTAGTGGCTCCCAGAACCAGCAGCTGACCGCTGTGGCCCTCCTGAGCTCAGAAAACACACACATCTAAATTACAACAATGACACGCTTTATTGTGATAGTCCACTTTAGACATTCTACTAACAGTAAATAACTTCGCAACTACATGTCAACTAGCAGTCATTAGAGTATTAGTGGACTGTCTGCTTAATATCTGCTAACACTTTATTTTGATGGATCTACAACATACAACATACTGATGATGAGAAACTATGCAAGTATACACTGCCCTCCAAAAGTTTGGAGACGCCCTAGAAAAGTGGGGTTTTGGACAATATTGGCATGAATCCTTTTTAATTTGTGATAATTTTGCACTGATAAGGGACAACACAAACTACAAAAACATATTTTATTACATAAACAGTTCATACATAGAAAAAAACTTTTCGATTCATCAAAATATCCACCATTAGCAGCTATTGCAGCTCTGCATAATCTGGGCATCCGAGCTGTCTTGACTTGATACTGTATATTACTCCAAGCCTCCTGAAGGATTGCCCAAAGACGAATCACACTGGTTGGACACTTCTTACGGACATCACGGTGCAGTTCCTCCCATAGTAGCTCGATTGGGTTGAGGTCGGGTGATTGGGGAGGCCATTCCATGAGACATGATGCCAGCTGACGGTTTCCTCTCCAAATAGGATTTGCACAGCTTGGAAGTGTGCTTGGGGTCATAGTCTTGTTAGAAGGTTTAGGAAGGTTGGGGTGTTTCCAAACTTTTGGAGCGCAGTGTATGTCGACTAATTCTACTAACCCTAAACCTACCCTACTGAGAGTTAGTAGACATGTAGTAGCAAAGTTACTTATAGTTACTAGAATGTCTAAAGTGGACAAATATCAAAATAAAGTGTAACCAAATATTCACAGTAATCTGTTTTGAGGTGCATGACATGCTGTGCTTCATCTAAAATCATTTTAAACAATATTAATCTAATTTCTGAATAATTAATTATTACTACACATTCCGTTTATGAGCTCATATTGAGATACATGGAATATTTGTGCTTTTAAATTCATTCAACATTAATTCAACATGCTATTAATTCAGAAAGAAAGAAAATAATTATAGACCACTGGACTATTTAAATGAGCTGAAAAAATAAATACATATTTTAACAAAAAATGTATTTAAAAAACAAAACAATGAAGCAATTGGTTAATTGAATTTAATTGAATTTCAACAGTTTCTGTTAATAAAAAATGTGAAAAGCAATGTTATCATAATTACAGCAGAAATATCAGAGGAAATATCTTATAGCCTTCTAATAATTGTGTTGGGGTCTTTGGGTGAAAAAGCTTGAGAGCCGCTGATCCAGAGTCTCCTCAGACCCTGAGGATTCAGTAACCGTTCACTAGACTCACAGCAGACAGACCCAAACATCACATACTCACAGATCCGATCCCGTCCATGAGCGTCAGCAGCGTGGCCACGACACGCTTCTCCACCTCATTCTGAGCTCCTTCTCTCCTCGGACACAGAGCGTCCAACTCATCGATGAAGATGATGGCAGGCTGCCTGTCACACACACACACACACACACACACACACACACACAGAGTGATTACGGTTCACTCATGAATTTCTGATCTTGTCACACGCAGTGAGATGTCGTTAGTATAGTGAGTATTGTTAGTGAGTATAGTTACCTCTGTGAGGCCTGTGTGAAAATCTGCCTCAATCTGGCTTCAGTTTCTCCATAAAACCTGCAGAGATTCAGAGACATTTACACACTTATGACAACCAATATTAATGAAATACAATTAGAAATTAAATGTACTGTGATTCATTTATGTTTTCTAATTCTATGTATATTTAAAACTTATATTTTAAATATTTAATTTATAATTATAAAAATATATATTAAATATATATGTGGGTTTTTCTTGGATTATCAAGTTCAATGTTGCTGAAATATATATATATATATATATATATATATATATATAAATTACAAATATTTTATAATATTTTTAATAATAAAAAATATTTTAATTTGTAAATTTTTTATCATCAATATCAGATTAGCTGAAATAGATTTTTTTTAAATAGTGACTTTTGTTTATGTTGTTATTGTTTTGATTATCAATTTCAGATTTTATTGTCAATTATTAAATTTATTTAATTTTTTAATGACTTTTTTATTGCTCTTTGGTTATGTTGTTTTGACTATCAATTTTAGATTAATTAAAATAAAAAAAATTCTCAAATGGACTATTTTTATTGTTTTTTTAGTTATGTTGTTGTTGTTGCTTTGATTATCAATCTCAGTTTAATTTCAATTCGAGAGATATGCATATTTTTTAAAAAATGTTCTTTAATTCATGGTGTTGTTGTTTAGTTATATTGTTTTGATTATCAAATTACTGATTTTTTTGTGACTCTTGATTGTCCTTTGGTTGTGCTGCTGTTGTTGCTCAGTGTTGGTGTACTCATGTTTTAATGATGCTGTAATAGTGTCTCACACACTTGCTCATGATCTCGGGGCCGTTGATGACGCTCATGTGAGCTCCCACTTCATTGGCTACGGCTCGTCCAATCATGGTCTTCCCTGAGCCGGGCGGCCCATACAGCAGCAGCCCTCGAGGCGGCGGGATTCCTGTTTTACAGACACATGCTCACGTCACATGACCACAATAGGGCCAACACTTCACTGCAAACATAAGCAATGTGTCACATGGCCACATTACCACACATTTTATTCATCTAGCAAAAAAATAAATACAAATTATATATATGGTTATTTTGCATTTCTAATCATCTTTTTGTGGAAATGCCAGTCTGATCAAAAAAATTGTCAAAAAGAAATAATCACAGCTGATAGCACTTTTTGTCACAGGAAATCAAAGGTCAAGTGCATTGCGGGAAACAGTATATCACCGTTTTCATTTTGATTTAAGTTTATGTTTTAGTCATTTTGTTATGTGCTTGTCACTTTTATATTTTCAGTTTTCATGTTAGTTTTAGTTAAATTTTCAGTCATTGTTATGAACTTGTAATTTTTATTAGTTTTTATTTAAAAATAAAATCAAAATAATTTATTTAATTTTAGGGTGTTTTTTCACTTTTAGTTTTAGTAGTATTTCAGTAAGTAATTTTAGTACTTTTTAATATACCAGTAAACTTTTTCATAATATTTTAAACACTTATTTTTTATATTTTCAGTTTTTATTTTAATTTACGTTTATTTTTAGTCATTTTGTTTTGTGCTTGTCACTGAAACCTTTTTTGTTTTCAGTATTATTTTTATTTTATTTGAAATCTTTAATAATTTTATGTGCTTTTGTTATTTTATTATTTCTAAAAGTTAAGTTTTATTTATATTTCAGATAGTAATTTTAATATTACAACTTAAAGATTTAAAATGTTGCCTTGGAAACTTACTAAAATAAGTTTAATTTACATTTTCCCATCCAATATTTATATTTTGTTTTACTTTATTTCAATTAACAACATTGTTTTTAACAACTACATTTATTTAATGATAACAATAGTGTTGTATATAGTGGAGTACCTCAAGGCTCAGTACTAGGGCCGTTACTGTTCACGCTTTACATGTTACCCTTGGGAGATATTATTAGGAAACAAGGTGTTAGTTTTCACTGTTATGCTGATGATACTCAGCTCTATATTTCTTCGCGACCCAGCGAAACATACCAATTTGAAAAACTAAAGAATGCACAGGTGATATAAAAAACTAGATGACGAGTAATTTCTTACTGCTAAATTCTGAAAAAACAGATGTTAATTTTTGGACTTAAAACCTCCACATGTAATAACTTACACTGTATAACACTTGACGGCTGCTCTGTCAATTCTTCTTCATCAGTTATGAACCTAGGTGTGCTGTTTGATAGCAATCTTTCCTTCGAAAGCCACGTTTCTAGCATCTGTAAAACTGCATTTTTCCATCTCAGAAATATCTAAATTGCGACTTATGCTCTCAATGTCAAATGCAGAAACGTCATTTCATGCGTTCATGACCTCACGGTTAGATTATTGTAATGCTTTATTGGGTGGTTGTTCTGCACGCTTAATAAACAAACTCCAGCTGCTAGAGTTCTTACTAGAACCAGGAAGTATGACCACATTAGCCCGGTTCTGTTAACACTGCACTGGCTCCCTATCAAACATCGGATACATTTTAAGATCTTGCTATATTACCTATAAGGCCCTGAATGGCTTAGCTCCTCAGTAATTGAGCGAGCTCTTATCACATTATAGTCCTCCACGTCCTCTGCGTTCTCAAAACTCTGGCCATTTGATAATCGACTGCGGGCGGCAGATCCTTTTCCTATTTATCACCCAAACTCTGGAAGCAGACACACTCTGTCAGTTTAAATCTAGATTAAAGACCCATCTCTTTAACCTGGCTTACACATAACACACTAATACGCTTCTATTATTCAAATGCATTAAAGGATTGTTAGGCTGCATTAATTAGATCAACCGGAACCAGGAACACTCCTCATAACACACAATGTACTTGTTACATCGTTGGAAGAATGGCATCTACGCTATTATTAGTCTGTTTCTTTCTTATTCTGAGATCCGTTGCCACCCGATCCAGTCCGTATCCAGATCAGATGGTGGATCAGCACCTAGAGACGATCACTACAGCCCTGAATGAGTCTGGTTTCTCCCAAGGTTTTTTCTCCATTCTGTCACCGATGGAGTTTTGGTTCCTCGCCGCTGTCGCCTCTGGCTTGCTCAGTTGGGGACACTTAATTTCCAGTGATATCGTCGACCTGATTGTACAGATACTATTTAAACTGAACTGATCTGGATGATGACATCACTGCCTTTAACTGAGAATTGAGTGTTTACAATTGTCCTATTGACACACTATTTTCCTATTTGATACTGTAAAGCTGCTTGACACCATCTGTATTTTTTAAAAGCGCTATATAAATAAAGGTGACTTGACTGCATATCTCTACCATTAAATATATGGATTATACTGAGGCAAAGGACTGATATAAGAAGTGAAGTTCAAAGGTCAGAGGTCAGGCTGCCCAGATCTGAACTCTGACCTCACTCACCATAGTTCCTGAAGAGCTCCGGGTATTTGAGCGGTAGCTCGATGGTCTCCCTGATGACCTGCAGCTGACCGCTGAGGCCGCCGATCATACTGTACATGACCTTTGACCCCTCACCCCCTTCCTCGGCCTGGTCCCGCTCGCCAGGGTCACACAGGCTCAGTGTGGAGGAGCTGCAGATGGAGTAGAAGGTGTCCGTGGACAAGCTTCCGCACCCCTCCGACAGAGGACCGCCTGTGAACGACACCTCACACGGCGTCAGGGGTGAGGGGTCATGTGATCGCTCAGGGGTCAGGGGTGAGGGGTCATGTGATCGCTCAGGGGTCAGGGGAGAGGGGTCATGTGATCGCTCAGGGGTCAGGGGAGAGGGGTCATGTGATCGCTCAGGTGTGCTCTGCTGGATGGACAGCTGTTCCAGCCGTGAGGAGAGATCGACAGCGACTCCGTCTGAGCGTCTCAGAGTCTCTCCGTCAACGCCCGTCACCGACTCCACAGCCAGAACACACTGACGCCCAAAATACGAGACGCACACAGAGCCCCCCGGCAGCAGAACACGGCCGTCTGCAGAGAGAACCACATTTCTCAAAATACTGCCATCCTTCAGAGAGAGCTTAGAGAATCAGAGCGCTTGTTACCCAGCGTCCGCAGAAGATAATTCCTGAATTCCTCCGTATGCAGCAGTTTGTCTTCAGGCCTGTAAGATTAAAGACAAACAAACTATAAGACGCTACCTGATATATACACACATTATATATATATAAAAATGTAAACATATTATGAGTTCTGATGCAAAAGCCTCTAAGTGTCATTTGAAATTGTCTTCTAAAATTAGCATTTCTATTCGACTCCTATGTGTAGGTTCAGTCATTTCAATTGAATGGCATTGAATAGATTCTTTTCATTGCCATTAAAGTGAAATAACTGAACATAAACATAGCAGCCTGAGAAAAATGCTACTTTTAGAAGAAAATGTAAACATATGTAAACACATAAACAAATAAACAATAAATAAACATTATACATATATATAGTTAAAAAAATAAAAAATATATATATTCAAAAGTGAAACATCTCATTTTAATTTAGTTTAACATGAAAAGTCAAAAAATAAAATGATAACATTGTATAAAGTCATGGAAATGTGTATATGAATGCGTTTCTATTTAATTTTAAGCTCTAAAAAATGTGAGTACAAATTGCTATTAAAAAACAAAACATTAATTACAAAATACTACAAAATTAGAAATTAGAAGATCCATTAGAAATAAAAATGTAAACTCTGAAGAACATTAAATTTTTCTGTAATTCTGTAATTTAATTATTACATATTTTAATTATTGCAATATATTGCCACTCCTAGTTTCTGTAAATACAGTTTGAGAATTAGCAGCTTTGTCGTTACAGCAGAAGTAGCAGGAATCTTTCAGACTTGGAGTTAAAAAATGAGAATCACTGATTTAGAACAGCTTTACAGCTTTAATAATAAAGAAGAGGAAAAAGGGCAAATTTGTGCCAAAAAGAAAAAAGCAGAACACAAATAAATAAATACATATAAAATGTGCTCAAATAAAAATACAAGTAGCTGATTTCTTCTTCTAAACTTTCAAACACTCTTGGCCCTTTACTTTCATTTTAAGTGTATTACTGTCCACATGACCTTTGGGACGAGTCAAATTTCCTATCTGTAGTATCTGACCACAGTACATTTGTGATATTATCTAGCTTTATCTAACTACTCAAATCACTTAACAGCTTATTTACAATAAAACCCTGGCAGTGTGTGTGTTTCTGCTCTCCAGCAGCAGAGGGCGGCACTCCCTCAGAGTTACAGCAGTGCTGAGAAGCATCTTCACGGATATTTCCCTGAGTCTGATGATCTCTGGGGAGGTTTACCTGAGCGTCAGCTGCACCTGTTCGGCCTGAAGAACAGCTCCGGTGATCAGCTGCAGAGTCACCAGAGACCCAGACCTCACTCTCAGACCCGACTGAACACTGCACTGCAGACCCACACGCCTGCCCGGAAACTGAGCCGCCGGCCACGCCACACACACCTGCACAGAGACAGAGAGAGAGAGAGAGAGAGAGAGAGAGAGAGAGAGAGAGTCAAAACACACACACACACACACACACACACAGAGAGAGAGAGTCAACACACACACACACACACACAGACAGAGAGAGAGTCAACACACACACACACACAGACAGAGAGAGAGAGTCAACACACACACAGACAGAGAGAGAGTCAACACACACACACACACACACACACCTGCTGCTGTCCTGTGCTGCTGGAGATCAGGACGGGTCGTCCGATGCAGATGTTCAGAGTCTTCATGGTGTTCACACTCATCTGAGCCAAATAGGAACGCCAGCGCTGAGGGGCTTTATCTTCAGCTGCAAACACACACACACACACTGATGCAGTCTTCAAATGCAATATGTAGGTTTGAAATATAATTATTTAAATAATGTACTACATTAGGCACCATTCAGTTCAAACTGGATGCTTGAGGTTTGGAATATAGATATCATTACTCCAGTCTTCAGTCACATGATTCTTCAAAAATCATTCTAATATGTTGAATTATTATCAATGTTACACAATTTCTGTGGAAACTGATACATTTTGTTTTTCAGGATTCTTTGATGAGCAGAAAGTTCAAAAGAACAGCATTTATTTGAAATAGAACTCCAGTCATTACTGTCACATTTTTATCAATTTAACACATGCCTGCTGAATTACAGTAATTCATTTCTTTCACAGCAAGAAAGAAAAATTACTGACTCCAATTTTTTTAACGGAAGTGAATAATGCTACAAAAGATTTCTATTTCAAATAAATTTATATTTATCTGTGAATCCTTAAAAGTAAAATGCATCAGTTTCCACAAAAATATTGTGCAGCACAACTGTTTCCAACATTGATAATAATCAGAAATATTTCTTGAGCAGCAAATCAGTATATTTCTTTTAAAAACAATACAAAATACAATACAATACAAAATCTTATTGATCCCTAAATTTTGAATGGGAGTATGTGTGTGTATATAAATGTATTTATGCGTATATATTTATATACACTATATTGCCAAAAGTATTGTGTTTAGTGATGAGTTTTTGGCTCAAGGTCTGCATATAAAGTCACACCAGAGGTGTTCAGCTGGGATTCTGCAGACCAGTCCAGTTCTTCCACACTGACTCAATCAATCATGTCTTTCTGAACCGTGTCTTATACACAGAGACACTGTCATGTTAGAATAGAAAAGGGTTCTGTCCAAACTGTTGCTATAAAATTAGAAGCACACAATTCCCTAGAATATCATTATATGCTTAAACATTAAGATTTGTACTCATAGAAATGACTAAAGTAGTCAAACATGTTCATTAGAAGGGGGTGCCAATACTTTTGGCAATACAGTATATATACACACACACACTATCCGGATCAATTGTCACAAGTGTATAAAAACTAGTCAAGCAGTATGCATTTACAAACATTTGTAAAAAAAAAATATATATATATATATATATATATATAGGGAAAAAAGTGGTTCTGAAGAGCTCAGAGCGTGGGACTGTGATAGGAGTATGCAATATATCAGTTTGTGTGATTTCATCCCTGCTAGATCATTCATGTTGAACTGTAAGTGGTGTTGCTGGAGAGTGAAAGCATTTGGGAAGAGCAGAAACTCAGCCATGAAGCAGAAGATCACTAAAGTCTTAGAGCAGAGTCAAGGAGTGCGGAGGATCATGATGGGTTAAACTCACCAATGCTCTGCTGATTTAATAAAAACTCCACTAGCATTAATATCAGCACAAATACTGTGCAGCAGGAGCTTCATGAATGGGTTTAAAGCCTCACTTCTCCAGTACAGTGACAAGCGTGGGACGGAGTGAGTAAAGCACTCTGGAGCAGCAGAAACGTCTTCTGAGGAGACCAATCACACTTCAGTCTGATGAGTGCGTCTGGGTTTGATGATATCAGGAGAACATCACCTGTCTGACTGCACTGTGTCGACTGGAGAGTTTGGTGAATGAGGGATGATGCTGTGGAGCTGTTTTTAAGAGGTTGGGCTGATGAAGAGAAATCAAGACATTCTGGATGATGCTGTGCGATCAGTTTGAGGAACAGCCTTTCTATTCCAGCATGAAGCAAGGTCCATAAAGACACGGCTGGATATGAGTCTTATGTGGATGATCACAAAATCCTGTTCCTAAACCTAGTGATGGCCGCTTTCGAAACACTACTTCATGAAGCTTCGAAACTTTTGTGAATCATCAATTTGTAGACATTTTAATGAGACATTTGTCTCTTACTGTCTTCTATATAGAAGCTGTCCATAAAACAAACAAAGCAAGCCCTGCAAATTAATATTAAATATAAAAAAAAAATTATTATACAGACACTTCATACTTAAATGGTTTTTATTATTTTATTACATTTAATGTAGTATACTGTCAATAAAACCTTTACAATGGGTTTTAAAAGCTGTTTTTATGCATGTTTTATCCTGAGTTTTTGTTGCATTTACACACTTTTGGTCAGCAGGCGTCAGCAGCGCGTGGAGATTCGAAACAGTGAATCACTTTGCGAATCGATTGAATCGAAGCTTGGAAAAGATTCGTTTCTCCCATCACTGCTCAAACCCATCAAACAACACCTTTATTCGGAGACCCGAACCCTCTCATCCAGCATGTGTCTGACCTCACAAATGCTCTACTGGATGAATGAGCAAAGATTCCCACAAAACAACACTCGAAATCTTGTGAAAAGCTCCAGAGAAGAATGAAGCTGTTATAGTTGCACAGTAATGAATGAATGTTACCTCTGTCTATGAAGTCTGTGACGGTCAATCCTGCGCTGGAGTCCGGTTCATCACTCACTGAAGAGGATCTGTCTCCTTCTCCTTCACTCCGTCTCTTTTTCCCTTTGCCTTTCCCTTTGCTCGATGACATGATGATGCTTGATGTGTGTTAAACACACACACTTTCTCACACACACTCCGTGCACATGTGAATGTAAACTTCCCGATGTGAAAGTTCAGCTCCTCCCCTCAGATACCGTAAAACACACAATATAAAGGCTTTAAACCTCACTGTTACACAAGACAACCTTTATCGACACAAAACCCCGTGCGTTTACTATATATTATATATTTATTGGACCTTGGTATTAGATTAAATTAGATTAAAATGTAATAAATGAGTAAATAAAACGAAATTAAAATTAGATAAAAAATAAAGAAATAATCAAAAATTTGATTAAATAATAAAGAAATAAAGATAGATTAAAACAAGCAAATAAATAGATTAAAATACATAGTAAACATATGAGAAATTAAATAATAACATAAACAAAAATTAGATTAAAATTAAATAACTGAGGAAATAAAAGGATGATGAAATAAAATAAATAAAATCAAAAATTAGATTAAATAATAAATAAATAAACAACAAATAAATAACTACATTAAAATAAATAAGTAAATAAATAAACATGAAAATAAATAAATTTAAAAATTAGATTCAAATAAACAATAACTAAATAAATAAACATACTAAACCAACAAACAAACAGATTAAAATAATAACTATATAAATGTGTAACTAAAAATAAAAAATATTAATAATTAAATAAAAATGAGAATAAAGTACAAATAAATTACTAATTAATTAATTAGTAAATAAAAACAAATAAAAATGAGATTCAAATAAATAATAAAAAATTTGATTAAATAATAAAGAAAATGTAAACTTAATATTGTTACTGAATATGTAAACTTTAACTTAATATTTTCCAAATAAACTTTTTATATTTATTAATTATCATTTATTACATTGTTTTTTTACAGTACAAACTGGGTCTTATACAAGAATAAATGTATTTTTAATTTTAGGATGGGGTCTCTCGTAAGAGGATGATTATATATTGGGGCCCGTGTGTTAAATATTAAGAATCTGTATTTTAGCGGTTATGTAATTTCATATGCGCCAGTACTGGAGTAATTACGCGTTGGCTCGGCTGCTGCTGGGTTGTTTGTGTCATGGTGAGCTGGATCATGTCCGCCGGGTTCTGCCGGGTCTCCTCGGTGCTCCGCCGGTTCTCCTCGGTGCTCGGTCCGCGCAGGGTTGTCTCCGCCGGCTCGGCTCGCCTCTGCTCCGGCTGTCAGGAGCGGCTCTGCTCGCCTCCGCTGGCCGGGGATGTGGATCGGTTCGGAGGCGTGACTGTGCGAGACTTTCCGCCGGACATCAGCGAGGACGAGTTCACCGAGCTGCTGCGGGGTACAGGACCATAATCATCAACAAACATTGGCATGAAATACATATTAATAACGTCATGCATAAGTACAGTGCCATGTCTGTAAATGACACTGCGTGTTATATATGCGTGCATTTGCGTCTGTGTTATGTAGTCAAGCGCTCAGCTGGTTTTCCACAGGTCATATTACAGAGATGCACATAGATTTTTCAGTTTTTACCTTTTTTTTTTTTTGCATACAGATTACATTGTCATTCAATTGAGTTAAAATTAAATCTAATTGAAGTAGCCTGTATTTAAATTAAATATAATATAAATGTTTATATATATATATATATATATATATATATGTATATATATATATATATATATATGTGTACAATATTTATTTGATCAAAAATACAGTAAAAATTTTAAATATTATTACCATATAAAACAGCATATTAGAATGATTTCTGAAGATCATGTGACACTGAAGACTGGAGTAATGATGCTGAAAATTCAGCTTTGATCTCAGGAATAAATTACAGTTTAACAGATATTCACATAGAAAACAGCTGTTTGAAATAGTAATATTTCACAATTTCTAATGCATTTTTATCAAATAAATGCAAACTTTTGTTCATTTTTGACACATTTAATGCATTATTGATGAATAAAAGTAATTTCTTGAGACTGATCCTAAACTTTTGACTTAGAGCATATAATACAGTAAATAGTATATTGACGTGTGTGTGTTAGTGTCTCTCCGTTGCTGGCGGTCAGATGGACGGGTCGCTGTGTGGCTGCGTGTTCCCATCGCTCTCAGCAGACTCTCTGCGGCGGCGGCGCATCTCGGCTTTGGCTTCCATCACGCCCAGAGAGACGAGGCCGTTCTCAGTCTTTGGCTCGGACCGGGAGAGGACAGACTGCCTGCGTTCGCCACACATCAAGTAGGAGTCGCTGGTAAGAGCAGAACGAGTATCTCACTGGTAAAGTATTGGAAGAGTGTTGGGAATATTCGTATGATGGTGGATATACACTGAACAAAATTATAAACGCAACACTTTTGTTTTTCCCCCATTTTTCATGAGCTGAACTCAAAGATCTAAGACTTTTTCTATGTACACAAAAGGCCTATTTCTCTCAAATATTGTTCACAAATCTGTCTAAATCTGTGTTAGTGAGCACTTCTCCTTTGCCGAGATAATTCATCCACCTCACAGGTGTGGCATATCAAGATACTGATTAGACAGCATGATAATTGCACAGGTGTGCCTTAGGCTGGCCACAATAAAAGGCCACTCTAAAATGTGCAGTTTTATCACAGCACAATGCCACAGATGTCACAAGTTTTGAGGGAGCGTGCAATTGGCATGCTGACTGCAGGAATGTCCACCAGAGCTGTTGCCCGTGAATTGAATGTTCATTTCTCTGCCATAAGCCGTCTCCAAAGGCGTTTCAGAGAATATGGCAGTACATCCAACCGGCCTCACAACCTCAGACCACGTGTAACCACACCAGTCTAGGACCTCCACATCCAGCATCTTCACCTCCAAGATCGTCTGAGACCAGCCACCCGGACAGCTGCTGCAACAATCGGTTTGCATAACCAAAGAATTTCAGCACAAACTGTCAGAAACCATCTCAGGGAAGCTCATCTGCATGCTCGTCGTCCTCATCGGGGTCTCGACCTGACTGCAGTTCGTCATCGTAACCGACTTCAGTGGGCAAATGCTCACATTCGATGGCATCTGGCACTTTGGAGAGGTGTTCTCTTCACGGATGAATCCCGGTTTTCACTGTACAGGGCAGATGGCAGACAGCGTGTATGGCGTTGTGTGGGTGAGCGGTTTGCTGATGTCAACGTTATGGTGGCGGTGGGGTTATGGTATGGGCAGGTGTATGTTATGGACAACGAACACAGGTGCATTTTATTGATGGCATTTTGAATGCACAGGGATACCGTGACGAGATCCTGAGGCCCATTGTTGTGCCATTCATCCACGACCATCACCTCATGTTGCAGCATGATAATGCACGGCCCCATGTTGCAAGGATCTGTACACAATTCCTGGAAGCTGAAAACATCCCAGTTCTTGCATGGCCAGCATACTCACCGGACATGTCACCCATTGAGCATGTTTGGGATGCTCTGGATCGGCGTATACGACAGTGTGTTCCAGTTCCTGCCAATATCCAGCAACTTCGCACAGCCATTGAAGAGGAGTGGACCAACATTCCACAGGCCACAATCAACAACCTGATCAACTCTATGTGAAGGAGATGTGTTGCACTGCGTGAGGCAAATGGTGGTCACACCAGATAGAGACTGGTTTTCGGACCCCCCCCCCAATACAGTAAAACTGCACATTTTATAGTGGCCTTTTATTGTGGCCAGCCTAAGGCACACCTGTGCAATAATCATGCTGTCTAATCAGCATCTTGATATGCCCCACCTGTGAGGTGGATGGATTATCTCTGCAAAGGAGAAGTGCTCACTAAAACAGATTTAGACAGATTTGTGAACAATATTTGAAAGAAATAGGCCTTTTGTGTACATAGAAAAAGTCTGGAAGAGTAGAATATGGGCTAAGGAGTATGGCATGGATAAGAAGGTCTTCTAGTATCCATTAAACTCTTTCCTAAAGCATCTTCATGCATCATTCCCTCCTCCCCAAACTGACTAAATAATATAAAGATCATGCAAAGACCATGTTCCATGAAGATATTTTGTAAATTTGACCCTGGAGCACAAAAGCAGTCATAAGCAGCACAGGTATATTTGTAGCAATAGCCAGCAATACATTGTATGGGTCAAAATGATCAATTTTTATTTTATGCCAAAAATCATTAGGATATTAAGTAAAGATCATGCTCCATGAAGATAATTTGTAAATTCCATACCGTAAATATAGCAAAACTTAATTTTTGATTAGTAATATGCATTGCTAAGAACTTCATTTGGACAACTTTAAAGGCGATTTTCTCAATATTTAGATTTTTTTGCACCCTCAAAAACTTGACCCTTATGAATGGTTTTGTGCTCCATGGTCACATGTATGACTCTTTCACCAGCAGGCGGCACCGCTCCTCCGGGCTGCGGACACAGACATGTCCAAACATGCCCAGAAAGCCGGCCAGGCAATGGCATGAGCTCAGTCTGGCAGCCGCTGCTTTGTATTTGATTAAAGCCGAATGCTGTGAAGGTGAAATCCCACATTTGGAATATTTTAGCAGTGAATAATCGACCGCATTTCCTTTCTGAACGACTTCCAAACCAACAGCCTCTGTGTGTTTTTATTTAGACCCTAATTGTTAAACATTTATGGGACAATTTCAGAGCAGCAATAACAGTCTCACAAAGTTATTTGTTGAGTATCATATTTGATCCATCTAGATTTTATGGCTCATATAGACTGTAAGTGAGAAAATAAAAAAACAGCTCAGTTTTATTTTGATGCTTGTAATCTAAATCAATGAGATCTTTATAACAGTGCAGCAGATTGGCATAAAATGATCTAAAGATCAGCAGTTGCTCTGTATCTCTAATAATATATCTTAGTAAGATGATATGTAAATGATCCAAACATATAATGCAATGCAATGCTGATTGAGAGATGAAGAAATAAACTCTCCTCAGAAGATGTGAGATGTTTTGGAGGCTTGTGAAGATCATTCCTCCGCTGAGGAACAGTGAAAGTAAAGCTTCTGGAAACAAACGCTCCTCAAATGATCCTGATGATCAGATTTGATTTTTCTAAAAAATGATTGATGGAGAATCAAGTAAAGCTGAGCTGCTTCATTCCAGAAAGTGTTCATGGGGAAGTCGTGACCTAATGGTTAGAGAGTCGGACTCGTAATCCAAAGGTTGCGGGTTCGAGTCTCGGGCCGGCAGGGATTGTAGGTGGGGGGAGTGAATGTCCAGCGCTCTCTCCACCCTCAATACCACGACTGAGGTGCCCTTAAGCAAGGCACCGAACCCTGGCGCTGCAGCATAAATGGCTGCCCACTGCTCCGGGTGTCTGTTCACGGTGTGTGTGTGTGTTCAATGCTGTGTGTGTGTGTGTGTGTTCAATGCTGTGTGTGTGCACGTTGGATGGGTTAAATGCAGAGCACGAGTATGGGTCACCATACTTGGCAGTATGTCACTTCACCTGGAAATGTGACTGCCGATATTCTGACGCTTACTTAAGAAAAATCAGTTAAGATTTGACAGAAGAAGCAGCAGCTGATGCATTATGAAGCTGGAAGTTTGTACAATTACACTAAAAGAGCCTTTACTGGACTAAACTATCAATCAGACAACAGAGGACATGAGGACATTGAGTGAGAAACAGCAAAGATTGGTCATGTTGATCGTTTAGAGGAAATTTGTGTATCAAATACTGTTTATAGGGTTAAAACTTGTTAATCCACACTTCATTAAGTATTGAATCACTCTTTGTTCATAATCTAGTGTAAAATTTATAAAATTCATCCTAGAATCAGCTTCTGAGACAGGTCTTGGAATATCCTTGTGAATAACAGGATCAGACTTAATCTCCTCAGGGGCTGAAGCTGACAATGGACGGGGCTCTGGGGCTGCAGCCGGCACTGGAACAGACTCAGGGGATGGAGCCGACACACTGGAGCGGAGTCAGAGGATGGAGACAACACTGGAACGAACGGGGGATCAGGAGCCCTCACTGGGCTGAACTGGGGATCAGAAGCCCATCCCGGGCCAAATGAGGAACCAGGAGCCCTCCCTGGGCTCAACTCGGGACCAGGAGCCCCCCTGGGCTGAACTGGGGATCAGAAGCCCATCCCAGGCCAAATGAGGAAGCAGGAGCCCTCCCTGGGCTCAACTCAGGACCAGGAGGCCCCCTGGGCTGAACTGGGGATCAGGAGCCCGCCCTGGGCTAAATGAGGAATCAGGGGCCCTCCCTGGGCTTAACTCGGGATCAGGAGCCCTTCCTGGGCTAAACATGGAATCTTGGGAAGCGCTTTCGAGGAGTTGGCACTGGAGCATACTCAGGGGCTAGAGCCGACACTGGGACTGCTCTCTCTGGAGCTGGAGTGGGCTCTGTGCTTGCTCTCTCTGGAGCGGGCTCGGGAACAACCACCTCTATAGCAAACTCGGGAGCTGCTTTCACTGGAACGGATTCGGGAACCGCTCTCTCAGGAGCAGGTTCGAGGGCTGCCCTCTCTGGAGCGGGCTCTGGAACCGCACTACCTGGAGCGGATTTCGAAACAACCTCCTCCATAGCGGACTCGGGGAGCTCCTAGACTGGAGCTGACTCAGGGGGCTCCCCTTTGGGAATTTCATACTTGGTGGCCATAGTAAGGATGGCGAAAATCTCCCTTGTTGACTTGATTAGGTTGGCAAGAGATTCAGAGAAGGCCTCAGCAGCCGTGACAACAGGCTGCTTATGAACGGCTTCCATGGATGTGGCTGGGAGAACGGGGTGCTCGGAGATGGCCTCCGTGGCCATAACAGGCTGAATGTGAGCCACTGGAATGGCCTCCATGACCATGGTGTTAAGAGCAGGCCGCTCAGGAACAGCCTCTGGGGGCACAACAGGAACGGCCGGAAACTCTGAGATGGTCTCCTCGACCATAATGGGCTGAATGAGAGCTGCCGGAATGGCCTTCGTGGCCAACACAGTGAGAGTGGGCGGTTCAGGAATGGCCTCTGTGGACACATCTTGACTAACAGGAACATCTGTTCACTTCACGTGACTAGCAGGAATGGCATCCGTGGATGCAACTGGGAAAACAGGCTGCTTGGAACTAGCCTCCGTGGCCGGAACAGGCAAAATTAAAACCTCTGCATCGGCCTCCGTGGCCATGACAGGAGAAGCAGCCAGCTTAGGAAGAGCCTTTGTGGACATGACTGATAGGAACATTTTTAGACTTGACACGACTAGCAGGAACATTCTTAGTCTT
Source organism: Barbus barbus (assembly GCF_936440315.1). Classification (NCBI taxonomy): domain Eukaryota; kingdom Metazoa; phylum Chordata; class Actinopteri; order Cypriniformes; family Cyprinidae; genus Barbus; species Barbus barbus. The sequence continues at coordinate 28,187,751 of NC_136761.1, read as the reverse complement.
GACAGGACTGGCGGGAACACATCTGTGGACAAGACAGGATTCAAAAACATGGCTTCAGTGGATCTAACAGGAAGGGCATTAGACTGCACAGCACGGGCCGTACTCTTCCTCTTCTGATGGATAGAAACTGCGTAGTGGACCACCTCTGTAGTATCTGTAGCTAACTCGGCCAACACAGGCAGAGAGGTAGTGATCTTGGTTGTCTCAGTGGAGACAGGAACTGGCCCAGCAGAATGTGGCAAGCCGGGAACAGACCTTATAAACTGAGGAACAACATTAGACTTGATTAATACTTGAAAAACAGGAGTGCACTCAGTTGACTCTGGGAAGACAGAGGTTGACTTGATAGACTCAGAGGTGTCTTCGTTGACTGAGTGATGACTGTGGTTGACAACTTGTTCCTGGATAACGATAGTGAAGGTGACTGATTCAGGGATGACAGAAGTTGACTCTGGCTTATAATTGACTGGATAGCTGCCAACTTGGCCATCTTGGAAATGACTGGGGCAGGGTTGACTGGCTCTGAAATGACTGGAATGGGTCTGACTGACTCTGGAGTGACTGGAGCAGGCTTAACTGGGTCAAGAACGACTGGATCAGGCTTGCCTGGCTCTGGGTTGACTGGAACGGGCTTAACTGGGTCAAGAATGACTGGAGCGGGCTTAGCTGGAATAGAAAGGTCAGCAGCGCTCTTGACTATCTCTGGGAAAGCTGAGGTTGATTCAACAGACTCTGAAATAACTGGGTCTGACTTGTATGTCTGGGAGATGACATCAGTTGACTTGACTGGCTCAGGGGAAACATGAGCGATCTCAGTAGATTCAGGGGTGACTGGGAAGGTGTCAGAGTCATAAATGAATGCAGCAGACTGGAGAGCCCTCTTCCTTCTTGCCCTTTGCTTCGGAGTAGGAGTCAGAAGAGAATCTTGGTCTTGACTTGACAAGGGAAGTGGAGTGGAGTGGTGGCTGCATGCTGGCCTAGGAGGTGGAGGCGGCATTCCCCACTGGATGCGATGACCAAGATACCTGGAGAAATCCCAGAAATTCAAAATCTTGAGGGTCTCCATCTCGCTCTTAGGCACAGGATAATTGAAGGTGGTATCATCTTAATCAAGCCCCCTTGGCATCGTCCGGAAAAACTGGGTAAATGCACCTATATGCCAGCCCTGTTGGCAAAGGTTAGTTAGACCTCGATGGCAAGCCAGTCTCCCCCGGGCATTAGCAGGTGACAGGATCTTGATACTCATTCTGCTGAGTCCAGTGATGGCCTGTTTGATCTGTCAGGGATCTGGAGGAAGGACTCAAATGCTTGAAAGGAACCTGACGTGTCGCCACTCCACACTCGTAATGTCACAGGCCCAGCTGAGGTCTAGCTGTGAGGCTGGTGAAGGGAGCTGACCAGGGACACAGCCTACAGGACAGGACTAGGGACTGACAAAAGACTTAATACTCAACAAACAATCAGGCAGGCAGGCAGGGTATATGCCATATAACGAGGAAAGGTGAGACGAGCTAGCAAACGCAGGGTAGAGAGCACAACATACAGGCAACACAAGTGGGAAAGGGAGAACAATATAAAGGAGAGGAGAACATGAGGAACAGGTGGAAATACTCAGCCAAACAAGGAGAGAACGAGGGATGGGTGACAACACTCAGACAAACGAGGACTCTACAAGGACTAAACAAGGGGGTGAGGTAACTGGTAACAAGTAGGCGGGACCGTCCGGAGGAGCACATGGCAGACAACAACAAAGACAGAGCCATATGCTCACACACAACACAAACAAGGAAACATTAAACAGTGACAAAACAGACAGGGCTGTCAGGGAGACCCCTCACACACACACAGATCAGATCTGATCATCATTCAATCTGTCTGGAATGACATGAAGAAACAGAACAAACTGAGACAGACTAAATGCAGAAGAACTGTGGCAACGTCTCCAAGATGCTTCAATAAAGCTCCCTGCAAAGGTCCTGAGAAACTCTGCTTAAGTGCACCGAGGGCAAAAGCTGCTTTAAACACAAAGGATGCTCACACCAAATGTTGATTTAATTTAGTTAATAGAAGTGCATTGATAAAGAAAATCTTATTTATGGCATTATTCTTGACAGCATCCTCATTTTACAGCATTTTTACACAAGTGCCTAAAACTTTTAACACTACTGTAACTTTGCAGGCAGTTTTCTTGAAGCGTCTTGGAGACACAGTTCTTCTGGATTTAGTCTCAGTTTGTTCTGTTTCTTCATGTCATTCCAGACAGACTGATGATGATCAGATCTCTGTGTGGAGCACAGAAATCTCACTGGATTATTACAATTAGTGGCAAAATGAATGTTTGGAAATGTAAACTGATATCTCCTACTGACACACTACAGCAAAAGATACAAATAACTGACTTAAAACCATTTTTAGCTGCTGAAAATACTAGTGTTCTAATTATTTTGACCACCACTGTATGTGTGGGTGTATATAGATAGATAGATAGGTAAATAACCTTTTGAATATTAGCTTTTATCATGGTTAAATGAAGTTAACAGCACCTCTGGTGTGTACCTGTGGTTTGAAGTGTGCGTGTGTGTGTGTGTGTGTGTGTGTGACTGACCGCACATCGAGGGGGAAGTTGAGTTCCGGAGTGGGTCATATAAAACCACATTCCTCTCTCTAACACACACACACACACCGTCCCACTGCACTACATTCCCTCTCAGTTATTCACGTCTGTTGTTTTTCTCCTTGATTCTGTGTAATCATGAATTATTGCGGTCTTGTTTGCAGGTGCTGTTGTGGATGAATCCAACGGAAAAGTCCTTGTTGTTCAGGACAGAAATAAGGTACAGAATCAATCTGACTTCCAACACTGGCGTCTCTCATGTGTCTGATAAAACGCTCTGTGCTGCTTAAAAACCCTAAATTATTTTAGTTTCATGTAAACAGTTTCATCCCTGTAATTTTGGGCGGCATGTAAACAAACATGCAGTCAAAGCCACACTGTTGTACCTGCGAACCTCGGTCCGCTGACCTTCCTCTGCTGCTAATGGACCTCTGCTGTAAACACAGTGCATTTCTATAAACGCACAATGCTAGAAACAAATCTGCATTTAGTGAAAAGTTTAAATTAAGACAGTAAATGTCATAATTATAATATACTAGGGCGTAATTATGCCATGAAAAATTAGAATTATGAGTGAGTGAGTGAATGAGTGAGTGAGTGAAGTGGCATACAGCCAAGTATAGTGACCCATACTCGGAATTCGTGCTCTGCATTTAACCCATCCAACGTGCAACACACACACACAGCAGTGAACACACACAGCAGTGAACACACACACACACAGCAGTGAACACACACACACACACACACACCGTGAACACACACACACAGCAGTGAACACACACACACAGCAGTGAACACACACACACAGCAGTGAACACACACACACCGTGAACACACATTATTTTTTTTGTCTTTTGAAAGCAGCATTCAAAATCCACTTGGCTCAAAAATCTGAGGGGGCACGGTTGAAATCGCGTTCTGGGAGTAGTGGTATTTCGGCTGGCCCCCCTCTGGTCCAGTGCCCGGTAGGCCCGTGCATTAATCCGTCCCTGTGTCAAACGATTAATCACATGCAAAATAAAAGTTTGTGTTCACATAATAAATGTATGTATACTATGTATAAATATTATGTATATATTAATAAAAACACATCTATATATTTAAGAAATATGAACGTGAATATATGAAGAGTTCATTTGCAAACTCATAACTCTGTTTTTAACAATTCTCAGAAATCATGTTTTTTCGTTGTGCTTTCCAATGAATCTCAATCAAACTGCAGTTTGGTTATTTTATATAGGTTAAAACATACTACAAAATACAACTAACTAGCACAAGAAAACACTAAAACATGATAACATAATAAAAAACATGATTTTTGACAATTTTAAAAAAGTTTTTGCAAATAAACTCGTCATATATTTATAATTATATATAATTTATATTTTCTATAAACATTTTTATTTATAAAAATAAAATTTTTCGTATATATATATGCATGCATAAGTGTGTATTTCTATATATATAATTATTATACACATTACACACACATTATGTGAACAAACTTTTTTGTATGCGATTAAATCACGAATAAATTAGAGCAGCGTGAACATTCTGCTAAACCTCTTGTTTTCAGTTTCATGGAAGAAAGAAAATACTACATGGTCAGACTTTTATAGTAAATGATGACAGATGTTCATTTTACAGAAGTTGCATCTAAATCCAGAGCCTCATTGAGGATTTCTGAGCTGAGACGGCGATTGAACGACTTTTTGAGTGATAATGAATTCTGTGTAACCTGGGTAAACGTCTGCCTCCAGCCCTCAAGAGCGTTTCCCAGTCAAATAAACAGCTGGGTTGAGCTCGGGGCAGCTCTGGAATGGAAACTCAAAGGATTGTTTTATCCACCCGCCAGCAGCTTTTATCTTGCGTCACGGCCCGCTTCAGTCGTCATTTACTGGTAAAATGGCCTGCGTGTTCAGGTTTAAAATATCTCTGGGAGTATCAGAGGTCGGACTGAAGCTCACTTTAGTCAAACTCGCCGAGTTATTTATCTTCATGGAGCAGATTGCATCTGGGAGCACCAAGTGTGTCAATCTTGTGGGGATGTTTCTCTAATGTTGAAATGATTAAAACCCCTGCTGAGCGGTTCATCTTTCACCAGTGGAAAAACAATGACACATCGCAATGTGCTCTTATGCAATAAGATGAACTCCCCGGCTCCGTCCCAAACCCTAACCCTTCACTGTCTACATAGACAGCATCCTGACTGAAACTGAACCTTATAAGTGACTGATCTGGGCAGCAGCTCATGTGAATCTCAATGCTCTTAAGTTACCAATTCAATACTCTTATAAGTAGAAAATGTCAATTTAAAGGAATATTACACCCCAAAAATGAAAATTTGATGAAAATGTACTCGCCCATCTGAGATCAGGATGAGTGTGTTTCTTCATCAGGTTTGTAGAAATGTGTCTCTGCATCAGTGTCTCAGCAATGGATGCTCTGCAGTGAATGGGTGCCGTCAGAATGAGAGTCCAAACAGCTGATAAAAACATCACAATAATCCACACCACTCCAGTCCATCAGTTAACATCTGGAGAAGACAAAAGATGAAACACATCCAGCATTAAGATGTTTTTAACTAAAATATGAGTCCATAATAACGCTTCCTCCAGTGAAAAAGTGTTCTGGTCTGAATCAGGAGAGAAATCTGCACAGATCAAGCAGCATTTACAAGCCAAAAACAGCTCTAAACAAATATGTGGCTGGATTTTGATGCGAGAGACAACAGGAGATGCACTTTTTGGACTCGTGTATTTTAGCCAGAAACAACTGTTTGAAGATAAAAATGACTTGATGGATTTATTCTCCAGATGTTACCTGATGGACTGAATGGTGTTTGTATCAGCTGTTTAGACTCTCATTCTGACGGCACCCATTCACTGCAGAAGGATTGCTATGTTTGCAGATGAGGGAGAATTGGATCCAAATGCAGTTAAAGTTTATCAAAACAACAAAATCATAAAACGCATAAATCTAGGAACTAAGATCGTCCAAAACCAATCCCAAGTAATGGGGAACAGCAAACCTAAGCGCACAAACAATGGATAAAACCTGACAAATAGTGAAAACACACGGTCTTAAATACACACAGCGTAATAAACTAACAAGAAACAGATGAAAACAATCATGAGTGAACAAGGGGAACATGAACGATGAAACAGGAACAGAGTACAAACTGCACTTTAACACTTCCTGTTTACTTTTACTTTTCTTGCTATATATATTTTTAAATCAAATCAGTTTATATGCAAGGTATTCATTTATAATGGTTAGAAAACTCTAAGTTATTTAAAGACATAAAATGTTTTCATTGTTGTTCAATTCACTGAATATGTTTTTCATTTTCAATGCAGCAAATACTTCATATTAATGATAGAATTCAAATACACTCTTCAGACATTATTGCCCACAAAAATACTCATTGATTTTTATTGATAGTACAGAAGATTCTCATGTCACAGACCTTTAAAGCTGTTACATTACATTGTATATATATTTTTCAGCTGACCAAAAACCACTCAAGTAAGAATCAAAGTTTCATTCATAACTAGCAGCATTTTCTATATTCTTTTAAAACTCAATATGGAAATACTGTGTACTGGACTTTAGTAGCCCACATCGCAAATCTAAAACCTATAAGACAACATCTTTATGAAAATACTTGATATTGTGTTGATAGATATAAATAATATTTAGATCATCTGTGAACGTGGAATAAAAACGATAAAGTAGCAGAAAGATAAAATGACTAATTTCCATAAAAATATATTTTTGTAAATGTAAATGTATGTATACAGCTAAAATAACATGCATGTGTTAAACGTGACTTTTCTTCCTTTTCAGACTAAGAATGCTTGGAAGTTTCCCGGTGGTCTGTCAGATCTCGGAGAAAACATCGGTAAGATTCAGATCCAGAATTGATGTTAAACTGAATCAAAAGAATCAATCACAACAGAACGTTCTTGTACACAAATTAAAAGCAGTAAAAGAAACTTTACCTGCTGCACAAGTGCATTCATAAGAACTTCATCTAATATTTGAGACCCTCAAGACATTCAGTTACTAAAATACCCTTCTTTACTACAAATAAAACTCTTTTCTGTCAACAAATGACTTGTATATAAACTAGATTATTTATCGATTACATCCTTGCATAGATCAAAGCTTTCTCTAAAAAATAAATGTTCTGTATAAAAGTTCAGTAAAAGACATTGTGTTCACAAGCGTACAATAAAAGATTTCATTCAGGTTTTATCCTACTCTGTTTCTCATGATATAAGATACAGTAAACAAAGTTCAAAACTGATTGTGTGAAAATATTTAAAGGAACAGTTCACCCAAAAAATTTAAATTAGAGAAAAATGTACTCAGGCCATCCGAGATGTAGATGAGTTTGTTTCTTCATCAGGTTTGTAGAAATGTGTCTCTGCAGTGAATGGGTGCCGTCAGAATGAGAGTCCAAACAGCTGATAAAAACATCACAATAATCCAATAAATCTGTTTTGTCTTGTAAACAGTGTTTGATCTGTGCAGATTTCTCTCCTGATTCAGACCAGAACACTTTTTCACTGGAGGAAGCGTTATTATGGATTATGGTCTTAATGCTGGATTAGTTTCATCTTTTGTCTTCTCCAGATGTTAACTGATGGACTGGAGTGGTGTGGATTATTGTGATGTTTGTATCAGCTGTTTGGACTCTCATTCTGACGGCACCCATTCACTGCAGAGCATCCATTGGTCAACACGTGATGCAATGCTAAATTTCTCCAAATCTGATGAAGAAACAAACTCATCTACATCATGAATGGCCTGAGGGTGAGCAGACTTTCAAGTAATTCTCATTTTTGGGTAATCTATTCTTTTAAAGTCTAATGTGAATTTAAATATGAATGTGAAGTTTAGACAGAGTTTATTTTGAATTATAAAACGTATAGTTCCGGTCCTTGATTCTGATTGGTTGAGCCGCGTTCGAAGCTGTTGTAAATTACTCTACAAAGTAACATACACCTTTGTTTATGTTTGTGTGTTGCTCGGCAACCACTTTGTTGTAACCACAAACGTTTCTGGGGAACTACATTCTTTGGCGGAATGTTTTATTAATAATATCATCACACTTTATTTGCTGTTTTATTTTGTGAAATCTTACTACGTATATGGAATAACCGTTTTATAAAAGCCCCGTGAAGCCGTGGTTTACAGTGAATTTTATAACAGCTAAGGGGTTTTAGGCGCTCTGCTTCACGTCATGCCTAGGGATGTAACGATTACCGGTTTGACAATAAATCATGATAAAATTCCCTGCGGTTAGTATTACCGATTCATATTTTAATTATCATTAAATTCGTATTCGACTACCGCGATTTGAACAACTCACGATAATAATCACGAAAATAAAGCAGTTTTAAGTAACAGTCTCAGCAGCAGAGTAGTTTAGTTTTGAGTGAAAATAGGCCGGAAAAGCTGGGAGGATTTAAAAGAGTGCTGAGGGAATTATACAAATGAATTAATTATATGAATGTACCTCTGAAGGTATCTGACTGTCTTCAGAAACGATTCGATGGCATTTTGTTTTCATCTTCGCTCCATGTAATACCTAAAGGAACTGTTCTTAATCGCAATACCGCTTTGTCCACGGAGTTTACGGGAAACAGCTGTACTTCTGCTGCTCCATAAGCGCCACCTAGTGTCAGAGAGTGGATTTACAGACACTTATATTTACATTCAGCTTCTGTCTGGCCAAAAACTAACCAAATTTGCATGCCCTGCTGTAAAGTTTGAGCAGTTGATGAAAATCAAGTTTATATGGATTCTACACATTTAAACAATTCAGATAAGCTATCTAGAATTATTTATGGAGCAGATAAAATACATATAATCATTTATTAATCAATTATCATTTAGACTTAACCCTTTTCTTTATTTGGCTGAAATGTGAGGTTTACCTTTATATGAAACTTTATTTGATCATTTACATTAGATATTTGAACATGTTATTAAACTGTTGTCATTTAAAATCCGAACATCATTGGTAATGTTGTTGTTTTAGTGATTATGCAAACAAAAAGTCATTTTATTTGTTGTTTGTTGATTTTTAAATATAAAGTTTGAAGTGATTTATGTGTCAGTACTTTTCAAACATCTCCAGCACATTTTAACAATACCGTGATAATACTGTGATCATTTTTGTCACTGTAATCGTGATGAGAAGATGTCATACCGTTACATCCCTAGTCATGCCTAACAATGCCTCTTAGCTGTTATAAATTCACCGTAAACCACGGCTTCATTATTGCTTGATTTCTCTATTCTAACTGGCTGCTCTATTTCAGGCGAGACGGCCGTCCGGGAGGTTTTTGAAGAAACCGGCGTCCGATCTCAGTTCTGCTCGCTCCTCAGTATCCGTCAGCAGCACAATCATCCAGGAGCGTTTGGGATGTCCGACATGTACCTGATCTGCAGACTCAGCCCGCTCTCCTTCCACATCGACTTCTGCACTCAAGAGTGTCTGCGCTGCGAATGGCTGGATCTGACCGAACTCGCCAAGACCAGCGAGACCACGCCGATCACGAGCCGCGTCGCTAAACTCCTGCTGTACGGACTGGAACACGGTTTCCAGAGCATCGACCTGACGGTGGAGCAGATGCCGGCCGTATATTCTGGCCTTTTCTATCAGCTCTACCACAGACGACTGCCAGAGACGCCATAGAGCAGTACAAATATCTCAACATTATTTAATCAAGATACATTTACTGGAAAAGCACAATGACTTAAAAGAACACTCCACTTTTTTTGGAAATAGGCTCATTTTCCAACTCCCCAAGAGATAAACAGTTGAGTTTTACCCTTTTTGAATCCATTCAGCCGATCTCCGGGTCTGCAGTAGCACTTTTAGCTTAGCTTAGCATAGATCATTGAATCGGATTAGACCATTAGCATTTGGTCATCAATAATGACTAAAGAGTGCAGCAGGCGCAATGATATTAGGCAGCGCCTGAAAGTAGTCCCCAGCTAGGTAACTAGTTATGATATAGCTGGGAACTACTTTCAGGTGCTGCGTAAAATCAATGCTAAATGGGTATATGGTAATGGTAAATGGTTACAATGGTAAAACTCAACTGTTTATCTCTTGGGGAGTTGTAAAATGAGCCTATTTTTAAAAAAAGTGGAGTGTTCCTTTAAGACACTGAGGTCTGGATTCACAGACAGGGCTTAGACTAAGCCAGGATTGGGCCATTGTTCATTTAGGACATGTACTTAATGTTTATAAACGTGCCTTAGAAAAACATATTACTGGTGTTCATCTTGAGACAAAACAAAGGCATTGACATATTTTAAGATCAATCAGTGCAAGTTTGTTTCAGTTGAAACAGCTCAGACTTGCATTTTAGTCTAGGACTATTAAGCCTTGTTTGTGAAACCAGGGCTTAGTCTTGATTTATTAAAAATGCATCAAAATTACGTGAGTTTATGCTTAAAACATAAATTCAGTGGGGTCAGAAAAATACAATTATTTCAAAGGGAAAACAAGATTATTTTTTGACCCCATTGGCACCTATTTTTAAGCAAACTCGCTTGATTTTGACATTAATATATCTTAGGTCATTCTGCATCTCTGGAAAATATATCCTGATTAAAAAAAACAACAACAACAAAAACACTGTAATAAGACAAAAATACTTTTTTTCTCTCTCTCTTCAAAATAAAGGTCTTCGAGAACTGAAAATGTTTTAAATCTCATGAAGACTCTATCTTTAAAATACAAATCTTAGAAATATTTGAAACTTATTTTACCCCAAAATCTAAACAAAAATGTTTTGAATAATGAAAATGAAGCCTAGTTTTTGCATTTCTAAGTAACTTGCTGTGACATGCAAAAATATAATAAAAATACATTATATATATTATAAAGTACTTTTGAATTAAATATATATCATGATAGTATTTGTAATTATTTCTCACAATAATGGCACTAAGAAGAAAAACCTGGCTCTGAAAATAGGCTTAATTTTCTTTATTTTTAAAAACTGATTAAATGGCAAAATAGTACATTTCTTTGTTCCACTGAAGAACCTTTATTTTCAAGAGTGTGTTGCAGATGGACCAGTTTTATTTTCTGAATATAGTATGTTACCTGACTAATCTACCTGGAGCTTTTGCAGTTTTTAATCAAGGAAACTCTTCTGTTTTCTCAAAGTTACCTCAGAAAAAGTGTTAGACTGTTACTGTTACTCGCAGCAAAGATGTAACTAAACTATTTTTCTCAGACGATATATGAGAATAAAGTTTTACGACAAAACATTCATGATGTACTCGGAATCCCTTCATCAAAGCAAAACATTGCATTTGCAAATCCCTTTCTTTCTTTCTCTAAAATACAGTATAGAAATACTTGCGTATACGAGCCTTTTGCATAAAGGAGCAGCATTGAAGTAAACTCACATTTTGTAGCCGTACGAAAAACATTCCTGCGAGAAATAGTGCAGGTTTAGTGCAGATCAGTGAACTCTTCCAACCAACCCTACTTGCCCTTGCTCGAGGGAATATAGAGGAATGATAGAGTATTTGGGAAAGTTGGATCTGAGATGGTATCGGTGGGATTTGGGGTCGGAATCAAGGAAAGCGCCGAGTCTCTTCTGAGGATCTTGCTGATATCTCCTGGGTGACTGAACATGAACAAATAAACCCTGTAAAGCTCTCCAAGTGTTTGGGAAGCGTTCCGAGATAGAAATGCTGCAGGGAAGCGGTTTTTCCAGACCGGATGAGCTCATGGTGTCTTGGCGTAAGGTTGGTTTGAAGTGTGTCTGCGTCAGTGGTCTGTCGGTCTCGTTCTGTGCTTGACAGCATCTCTCCATCAGCACTTGACTGACATGGGCAGAAACAGGATGGCCTTCTGGCCCAGGCTGGTCTTCGAACCCGATTTATACTGGCCTGTTCTCTTCAGAGCCACGTACCAGTCGGGATACTTCCTGGATCGGTAGGTGTTGTAGTTGTTCGACTCCAGGTTCTCCAGGAAATAACATTCATCTGTTGTTCTTCTCTGAGAGAAAGAGAGAGAACGACAACATTACATCATTGCTTGGAGACTAAAAGTGATACTTGAAGCCCACTTAGTGGAAACATTCACTCATAAACCTAATCTTTAGACCAAGTCTGCAAAACTACAAGCACATGCTTTAAACTCAGTTTGATATTGTAAAAAAAAAACTTGCAAAGTTTAAAATTTGCAAAACTCACATTACACACATCATTTGAAACTAACAGCTCTTTTGTTTCATTTTGGAAACTGCTACACACAGAGATCATGAGTGAAAACATTGACATCTGTTCACTTAGTAATCAAAACTCAGTTTTTTAGAAAGAAATTAATTTTGCATTTCTGTTTACATTGTATCTATATTGTATAAAAGCACTTTATAAATAAATAAATATATACACTATATTGCCAAAAGTATTGGCACCCCCTTCTAATGAACAGGTTTGACTACTTTAGTAACTTCTATGAGTACGAATCTTAATGTTTAAGCATATAATGATATTCTAGAGTATTGTGTGCTTCTAATTTTATAGCAACAGTTTGGACAGGACCCTTTTCTATTCTAACATGACAGTGTCTCTGTGTATAAGACACGGTTCAGAAAGACAATATTGATCGAGTCAGTGTGGAAGAACTTGACTGGTCTGCAGAAAGCCAGCTGAACTCCTCTGGTGTGACTTTATATGCAGACCTTGAGCCAAAAACTCATCACCAAACACCAATGACTTGTATAGACACTATAAGGACAAAAGTGAATGACCTAGTGAATATCCTGCAGAGAGCTGGGACCAAAGTAACAAAGGCTACCATCAGTAACACGCTACGCCGCCAGGGACTCAAACCCTGCAGTGCCAGACGTGTCCCCCTGCTTAAGCCAGTACATGTCCGGCCCGTCTGAAGTTTGCTAGAGAGCATTTGGATGATCCAGAAGAGGATTGGGAGAATGTCATATGGTCAGATGAAACCAAAATAGAACTTTTTGGTAAAAACTCAACTCGTCGTGTTTGGAGGAGAAAGAATGCTGAGCTGCATCCAAAGAACACCACAGTGTAAACATCATGCTTTGGGGCTGTTTTTCTGCAAAGGGACGAGGACGACTGATCCGTGTAAAGGAAAGAATGAATGGGGCCATGTATCGTGAGATTTTGTGTGAAAACCTCCTTCCATCAGCAAGGGCATTGAAGATGAAATGCCAAATGCACTTAATTTACTTTCACCCCTGGAAACTAGAGTAAATATCTTGTCATTTTGCTTATCTAGTAAATGCATCTTAAGAACTTTTAGATATTTTGACTAGAAACAAGACCAAAATACTAATAAGCCTTTTTTACAGTGTAGCCTAAGCATTAAATACCACTTTTTCACCACAAAAATATATAATCAGCTTAACAATTGGTAAAAGTTGGAACAGTTAAATGATTAAAAATGCATTTTCTCAGTGTTTGGTGTGTTTCTTCTGCTTTAGTAACAGTAGCTACATGAACTAAACCCGTTGATCATGTTCTCCAGCGTGATTTGATCTTAAAACTCTCTGTTTCCAGATTTTCAATGTTCTCTCAGATGTTTGGAGCTCAAACCACAGCTGTTTTTTTTCCTGTGGAGTCTTCTTCCAGCTACAGCAGTGAAACTGTGCTGGACCATTCCTGTTCGTCATCTATTATCTGCAACAACACTGCTGTTTATTAGGGGAGTATTCTCTGTTTTCTCCAGCAGCTTGAGCCGGACGTCTGGAAAGCGTCTCCTGACAGGTGCTCCAGGCCAAGGTTTTATGAGACCTCTGTGATTTAAAGCCAACGCTAAGTGTTATAAAGTGTTATAGATTAAAACAGGATATTAAACAAGAGTAAACGTGTCTCTACACTCTTAAAAATAATTCCCATTGATGGCTACATAAAGAACCCTTTAACATCCGTGGAACCTTTCCAAAGTTCTTTACAGTGTAAAAACGTTATTTATATTATTAAAATGTTCTTCACACTTAGAAAAAATAGTTATTTTAAGAACTGATCGCTGAAAGGTTCTTTGAGGAACCACAATGCAAAAAAATTATTCTTACTTTGTATTTCTGTCTTCATTTTAGTGCAAATATTTAAACAAATACTTAAACCTCTGGTGCTCTTGGGTTGTTTTTGACGGAGAAATTTTACACTGTGGTTTTTATTAATTTTTTACTTCATCAGAATGGTATGAAACCTGGTAAAGGTTCTTTCGTGGTGAAACATGACTGCATTGGAAATGAATGAGAAGTGAATTTCATATTGTGGAAACGTTTGGTACTGCACCCAAACAAAATCTTACTGAACGCTCATTTTTTGAGATATCAACCTCAAATTTGGAACACAACTTCATTAGATTTCTAGCTTTGATTTTCTAGCAGTCTTAGAGAAAAACAAGTTTTGGAAAATGTATATTTCATATAAAATCTTAAATTATTATTTTTGTGCATTTTTTATAACAATAAATTTCCATAACTTTTTTCACTTCAATTTTTTTTTTACATTTTTCACTGCAGCAATAATCTGCAAAACATCTTATAAATAGTAACAAAAAAAAAAATTCAGGCGAAAAAAATAAATAAATAATTAGATTTTCAAGTCTATGCTCAAAAAGTAGCTACCAGGTTTTAAAAAAATGGATTATAACTACGGTATAAATATAATTTAGTACCATAAAATCCCCTAAAAATAAAAAATATTAAATAACAAAACATTATCAAAGTAAAATATAGTGCTTACATTTCATTAAAGTAAAAAAAAAAAAAAGAGTGCTCATTTTTGACTGCCGAGCAGCACCAGAGGGTCAACATGCATTTACTTGAGAAGCACAATGTCTCAAGATCTTACGTCCTGTTTCCTGGAAAAAAAGTCTACCAAAATTAAATGAGTTTAGGCTTAAAAAAAACAACATATCTGCCGATGGGGTCAGAAATATAAACTTAATTCAAAGAGAAAACAAGTTTATTTTTCTCACCCCACTGGCAGATCTTTTTTCTTGTTTGAAACAAAACTCACTCAATTTTGATATTTATTTTTTTCAGAAAACAAAACTTAATATCTTAATTTTGCTCCTCTAGTAAATGTATCTTGATCTATCTTAAGAATGTTTAGATATTTGTACTAGAAAACAAGACAGAACTATTGATTAAAAATCATTTTTGCAATGTAAAATATGGTTCTTTGATGGTTTTGCTGCAAACAGCCTTTTGAAACCTTTATTTTTAATCACATACATGAAGGTGGCTGATGGCGTCCGGTGAAAGTTTTGAATACTTTGTGAAGGTTTGATTCTACAGCCGACGCTGATGTTTCTTCTGGTGAGTTTTGGACAAGGAGAGCTGGAACTGAGCAAATGTTCATTGACTGTTGTGCAACACCTCCGTCATCAATGTAAGCATTGTTTGAGGAGCACAGAGACTCTCACAGCTCTAATCAACTCTGAGTGTGTGTCTACTCAACCTTATTCTGGGCTCAGAGTTCTGAACTGAAATAAAAATAACATGAAATGCCCCATTCAGATTAAGTAAACGTGTGTATGTGTGTGTGTGTGTGTATCGATCGTGTGCTTGAATGTAAAGCAAACACAGGCACAAGGTCTTTACACTGAGCTGCTGTTAGTGATGTTTTTCAGTTTCAAACAAACAAGTTATCAAAAGAATCTCAAGCATCTTGAATCCTTTTACTGCGGTAAAATGTGCCTGAATTTGTGGGAGTTAAACCCTTCTGACGTAATAATCTGTGCTTTATTACTTTGAAGTATGATTACAGATGAGCTTATGATTCCTAAAACCACGTCAATGGAAGCAGCTTGTGTGTGTGTGTGTGTGTGTGTGTGTGTGTGTGTGTGTGTGTGTGTGTGATCGTGTGTGTGTGTGTGAGAGAGAGTGAGTGTGTCAGAGTGAGCGTTCATCACAAGTTCTCAAGATATTATTAGAATTTGTAAAGGTCACAAATTTCATTAAAATATATATTTTTTCTGTTCTTTTTCTAATTTTCCTTCTTATGTATTACCTATCTTACACTCCTCATTGATGCTCCACACTCCAGCTCAGTAGGTGGCGCAAATGCACTATAAGTTAGTTTGTTATAAGTTTTTCCACTAAGATAAAGAAGATGATGATGAGAGCGTCTCACCGTTCCGAACAGTCGTCCGTCCGCGTTCATGGCGAGGTAACGGTTAGCACAGATCCCTTTGATCACCACTTCACCGACGGCCGTGGCCTGGAGCTGCAGCCGAACTGCGAGAGAACAAACACACAAACTCTTAGTCGAAAGTGGTGCTTCGCTAATGGTGCTTTGTACCGGGTCTATCCGATACTCGCTGATTAGCAGCTGCTTCCAAACGCTCTCGTTTGTGTGCGCACTCTGTGAAGTGCATCAGTGGTTTCTATTTACAACTGCTGCGTCCCAATTCGTCTACTCATACTATGCCCTAAAAGTATGTACTCGTTTTGTGAAGAAAATGTACATACTTTTGAGTATGTAGCAGAATAGTAGGCAAGCTTTGGGACATACTACCACTGCTACGCTCTGCTGCTTAGTTACGCAGAGACTGCCCTGTCAATCAGCTCGTCACAGTTACAGTACCAAAATCCATATTTCCTTTCATTTAATTTCCTCTGGCTCGCATATCCGCCATGTTTGTAGTTTTTAAACACTTTTTATGCATGTTTGTAGTTCTAATCGAATCCTTGTCCGTTTGCCCTGTCAATCAGCTCGTCACAGTTACAGTACCAAAATCCATATTTCCTTTCATTTAATTTCCTCTGGCTCGCATATCCGCCATGTTTGTAGTTTTTAAACACGTTTTATGCATGTTTGTAGTTCTAATCGAATCCTTGTCCGTTTGTGGCTAGAAGGGATACAGCTCCAACTGCAAACTAACAATGAAATTTAATTTTCTGCCTATTAGATTGTGTCTATATCTACCCCAGCCTTAAACCTACCTCTTACAATAATGCAAAAATAGTAATTATTGTTGTACAGTAGCGATGGGTGATATCTTATCGTTTGCGATATACCGGTAAAAATTCTCCCCACGATAAGAATGAGTCTTTAACGTGGACGTGAAACTGAGGAGGCATTTATCTCTAAAGGATGAGCTGCTTCTACAATCTGGAACTGGTTTGGTCAGGACTGTACAGTTCACAAAAAAATCAGTCTGAGCCTTGAATAAATGTACTACACTAACACAGATTTGTGTTTGTATGAGCTTGTTTACAAACCTGTTGTCCAACAAAGATATCATTTATTGGCATGCTTTTTCAAATTAACTTCATAACATCAGTCGAGTGGTTGAAATAACTTTTTGTGATCAGACGTGGTTGTTTCATATCACAGAATGAGGTAGAAATCATACTATTTTATAGTATTGTATACAGTGATAAAGGCTATGTTGATTAGCATTGCTTTTTCTCTTTATAAAAATACCCAAGATTGCTTGAAGAACACAGATACACCATATTTTGTTGCAACCGTATTGTTTTCAAGTTTTTTTTTCTCTATCTGCCTTTTATTCAGCGATAGCTGGATACCTTTGTCCATATTAGGGATTTCCTGGAGCGTCTTCAGTGCTATTACTTCTGTGATGCATATGTGGAGTTTCTGCACAAGAGCGCCCTCTGGCTTCCAGTATGAATTAAACAGTCATTACATTACATGTGGAGGCTATTCAGCAATGCTCACAATACCAGGGTAAAACCAGGAAAGATCATACTTTTCTCTCTTTTTTGTCTCTTAGTGGATGCATAAGATTCCCTGAATTATCATCTTTGCTATTGTTATCGCAATAAATACCACAAATTATTGTGATATATTTTAAAGCCTATATCGCCCATCCCTATTGTAAAGTGTGACAAAAATTACATGTGTGCATGCCCAGTAGCCACACTGTAAAAAAAAAAAGGTTGAACAAGATTTGAGATTTCTCAACTTTTTGTTGTATAAACTAAAAACAACAAGTCGAGAAAACTCAAAAATCTGAAAAAAATCTGGTTGCCTTAAACTTTAATTTTGCTCAACTTTATTTATTTTTTTATTTTTTTACAGTGCTGCAAAAAATCAAAAGTTGAGAGAACTTAAAAGTTTTAGGCAACCAGCTTCAGCAGATTTTTTAGTTTTTTCGACTTGTTGTTTTAAGTTTATACAACTTAAAAGTTGAGAGAACTCAAAAATCTCCTACAAAAATAAGTTGTGATAACTCAAAAATCTGCTGAAGCTGGTTGCCTTCTAGCCTTAACCTCCTCGTCCTCCACACAATGTGTTGTGGGCAATATTAGCTGTAAGAGTGTGCATCGATCTGCACTTCGCATTTTAACCGGAAGTAGTAGACCTCCCAGGAATCTTTGGTATACTTTTTTCAACATACTACGATTTGGGACATACTAATTCTATTTTTGAATACTATTTAGATCGGATAGCATGCAAATTTGGACACAGCAAACGTGTTTTGCCAAGTTGAGAATTGTAGCCAATCACAGAGGTTTTTGTTGAGCGCGTGATCGCGATGTCCAATCAGAATCCACTCAGCACCTCAGTCTGTTCTGTGCGCTCGCGAAATGTTTCACTATAAACCAAGCTATAAAAGTACAAAAAAATAAGAAAAATAGTATATAAATAAAAAAAAATTATTAGTGCTGTCAAATGATTAATTGTGATTAATCACATCCAAAATAAGTTTTTGTTTACATAATATATGCATGTGTACTGTGTTTATTTGTTATGTATATATACACGTGCACATACAGTATATATTTGGAAAATATTTACATGTATATACATTTATATTATATATTATATATAAACAAACTTTTTGCATTTATATATGCAGAATAAATATACACAATCATATATTATGTAAACAAAAGCTTTTAGTTTGGATCGATTAATTGTTCGACAGCACTATTTTAGACACATATATAAGTGGTTTGTTGTGCTGTAAACACTGATTACAACAGGAGGTGAACTGAAGTGATATTAACTTTATTGATTAT
This sequence comes from Barbus barbus, assembly GCF_936440315.1. Classification (NCBI taxonomy): domain Eukaryota; kingdom Metazoa; phylum Chordata; class Actinopteri; order Cypriniformes; family Cyprinidae; genus Barbus; species Barbus barbus. The sequence goes on along the minus strand of NC_136761.1, from coordinate 28,169,106 downwards.
AAAGGGAGCGCTTTGTGCTCGCTTTCTGTTTATAACCCATTCATAATTTGAATACATGTTTTATTTTCCATGTCGATAATTATATTTAAAAACGTGAAGATACCAGTCTTTCCGCAGGTAGTACCAAATCTATCGATCTGAAACGCTCCATGAAGAGCGTCAACGGTTTCTATTTACAGCGTGTTTTGCTGCTATAATCAACAAAGTATAAACACGATGTAAATCAGAGATTAATTGTGCAATATAGGCAGATTTCTAGGAGTTTTCACTCAGTGAGCTTGTGCTGCGGCTGAACTGATGTCAGCTTCATTGATTATAAAGGAAATGATCCTTTCGAGTTCTGTACATATAACCATTCATAATTTGACTAAATGTTTTATTTGTCATGCTGCTAAGTACACATTGATAAGCTTTGGGAGTGAGGACAGTATTAAAATGTGGCAATGAATCTGAAAGTGCAATGCTTGATATTGCAACTAATTCCATTGCACAAAAATAAATGATAATAATAAATTCCATAGCAACAGAAAAAAAATGATGTCAACTTAGATCTGTGCGTTAAGTCTTGCAGTGTAAGTGCATAGATGGATAAATAGATAGATCTGCGTCAGAAAAGGTTTCACGGATGATTTTCTAAGCACAGGTTTGTTCAGTGTTGTGTTGCTGTGATGAAACAGTCCGTTTGGATGTTTGTATTGGGATCAGATTAAAGCAGATGCTCAGATCATGACATGAAGAGAAAGTGTGTGTGATTAATGAGTTTGTCGTCAGCTGATGAGTGGCGTCATTCATTCAGTGTTTATGTCTACAGCAGCCCTGACTAATGCAGACACGCTCAACAAAACACCAACACTGTGTGTTTGGAGCTACTGGACCATATCTCAGATTCAGATTTGCCCCAAAAAGAGTTCAATCTGACAGAACCTCCATTTGAAGACACTGAGAAATATCTTCTTTAGACATATACATAATACACTTTACTTATATGCATCATATTTGCAATGGAAGTCTGTGTGTTAAAGCGTTCCAGAGTCAATAAACTAATAACACTACGTTCAGTTTAATTAATGTTCAACATTACCAATTCAAATCAGAAGATGCATCTGTTCATATTATTAATTGGACCTAAACTGACATGAAAAACAGTGAACCGTTGTATTTTTGATCAAAGCTAACAAAGATGAATAAATACTGTAACAAATGTATTGCTCATTGTTAGTTCATGCATTCATTTTTGCATTAAATGGTTACCAGTAAAGGTTTCAACAGTAAAGAATCGTGTTGATTACCGTCAGAAATGATGTAAACAATCACAGAGGTTCAGCTCAGAAGAAATGAAGCGTGAGGTGGGCGGGGTTTGTCACCTGTCACTCAATGGTTGCCCTTAACAACAGGATCTGTAAACCTTAACCATGAGTCTAAACTAAAGACATCATTGTTTCAGTTTCTGTTTTGACTAAACTGAACTTGAAATAAGGAGAGCATTTACACACTCACCAGTCGTTATACAGTTTTAATATGTTGAAAAACATGATGTAATACTTCTCAAAACTGAACACAATTAAGTCCATGAACTCCTGAACTATGTGTTCATTTATTTTTTTAAGAGACATAACCTTAGAAAAAAAAGTTACATGTTTTGCTTTCAGATCATTTTGGCATCCAAGTATATAAAATACTTTCTATCAAATTATCTATGAAGTTCTGTTAGTGTCAAAATGCTTTAGTAAAATATATTTCAGCTTTCTCCATATCTTTTGGGTCTGAATTTGTTGATAACCTACAGCTGAACCATTGCAGTAAGAAAAACACATCACTTTTTTCATCTGAAAGTGAACGTTTATGCAAAATAAAATGTATTTATTCTGTTTGAAAACCTTTGAGAGACTTGTTTTGATGTTAGTTTGGACAGTTTTTGAGCAATCACGAGTGATAATTCACAGGAATTTCATTCAATTCCATTCATTGCAATGTCCTCATTTTCAAATTATGTTCATACAATGACATTTAAATAAAACTTCTCATCAATATTGAAAAAAACAAATATTATATATTTTTTAGGATCAGATTTGTCCCAAAAGGAGTTAAATCTGACAGAACCTCCGTTTGAAGACACTGAGAAATGTCTTCTTTTATTTTAGTTAGTTGCTAAGGCATATTATATATTTTTTACTTTCTAGTTTTTTTGGTGTGGTTTGTGTGTAATTTGAAATGTCAAAGAATGTCTGATTTTTAATGAATAAATAAGGCGTAAGTGCAGTGGCAACACTAAAAACTTTGCATGTTTTCACATTCACTCATTAATGAGAAGTTTCTGATCAGCTACAATATGGTTTTAGTTGAAAAATGAGCCCAGTCTCATGAAAATGTGTATAAATAGGCAAGTACGCCAAATACAAACAGAAAATCGTGCTATTGATGTGCGGAAATGAACTTATGATACGCAGGTGTCTGAAGTGCATATAACACGCATCTACCGCACACCCATGATCCTACACCCACTGCATCATGATCCTACATCCACTGCATCATGATCCTACACCCACTGCATCATGATCCTACACCCACTGCATCATGATCCTACACCCACTGCATCATATGCACGACAAAGATTGATCCGCACTTTCTTCAAATCGGGTTAAAATACTAAGTACTAAGTAGCGACTGGTCCCAAACAGACCCTGAATGTGAAAACAGTCTTCAGATTTTGAACGCATTATAAGGCTAAAAGCCCAGATCGCTCTGAATGAACGCACTGGAGGAACTTTAGCTCATAACTTTGAGAGAACATTAGAGAAAACAACCAAGAACTCAGAGACTGAAGGTGGACCTGGAAATCTAACATCACCATCATCAGGGCCTGATTTTCATCTGTGCTCCACATCAGACGCATAAAGAGTCTTTGTAAGCTCTGGATCGTCTGTTTTTCCGCGGAAGAAGAACAGAACAAATGCACTCACTGTGTGGGTCGCTCTTCTCGCGGATGCCGTCCACTCGACCGTCGGGATGGATCCGGAGGAAGAAGCCGCCGTTCTTGCAGTAAAGCCGCTTGGGCTCCTTGAAGTTCACCGAAGGAAAGCCTCCGCTGGCGCCGTCCTCCGGTAAAGCGGGGAGCGTGGTGATTCCTCCCGCCGCCATCTCTCGCTCTCTCGGTTTCTCCGTCTCCGGAGCCCCTCCGCGGCCTCCCCGCGCCTCCTCCGCCGTCTCTCCCGTCTCCCTCCGCCGCTCCGCGGAGCCACGGAGCCTCATTACAGCGCGGAGAAACTCTTCAAGCCGCGGGACACTGTGTCTCTGACCGCAGAAAGAGAGAGCGGATCTGCGCTGAAGATGAAGTGTGTGCTGGAGTGGAGCAGCCCTCTCTCTCTCTGTCTCTGTCTCTGTCTCTCTCTCTGTCTCTCTCTCTGTGTCTCTCTCTCTCTCTCTCTCCCCGTTGGGCCCCTGACCGCATTATTCACAGAACAGACAGACAGAGAGGAAATAGTCCATCTCACTCACAAATACACAATAAAATGTGTTTTTGATCAATGAGCCCAACATGATTGAAGAAGCATACCAGGCACCATCCTGATGCTGATGTAAAGATATTTTGTTATGTGCCTTTGCTATTTCTATTAGTTTATAATTTTTAATTATTATTATTATTTAATATTTTGAAATCCCTTTATTTTATTTTAAGTCAAAAGATGTTGTTCATCTAATGTTTGTATTTAATTTTAGTTTAATTTCAATACCAAAAATTATATTTATTTATTAAAGATTATTTTTAAAGATTTTGTTTTTGTTAAATAATTTAGCAATTAGTTTAGTTGAATCACTTTTATTATTTTTGTATGCTTATTTTTTTATGCTATATATATAGCTTTATTTTATTTCAGTTTTAATTTTAATAATTTTAGTTTGTTAGCTTAAACTAACGTTATTTACCCAGGCAAAATGTGTTCATTTCTCATGTAATATTTAGGCCTGTTTTTCATTTTAGCTTTATTTCAATCACCAAAATGATTTTTAATAGTTTATTTTTTATAAGTTTTGTTTTGTGCTTTTCAAAAAAAAAAATCAAAGTTGTGCTAAAATCAAAATGCACTCTTGTTCTTATTTTTCTATATATTATATACCATGCTTTATTTTATTTCAGTTTTAGTAATTTTAGTACTTCAACTCATTTCAGTTTTTAAAGTTACATTTTCAATGTAATATATTTAATTTGAGCTTCATTTCAATGACACTGATAGTTTAAGTAAGTTCGTGTGCTTTTTTCATTTTAATTAGTTAAATATTTGTATTTAGCTTTATTTTATTTCTGCTTTAGTTTTAGCAACTAAAATGTCTAAAACTGAAATAAAAATATAAAATAAAATAAAAGAGTGAATTAATTTAAATGTTTTTCTAACATTTACAGTGGATTT